>NC_140997.1:3767097-3833178 GCF_052327205.1 Somniosus microcephalus
TTTCCACCATCTACAAGGCACAAGTCAGGAGTGTGATGGAATACTCTCCACTTGCCTGGATGAGTGCAGCTCCAACAACACTCAAGAAGCTCGACACCATCCAGGACAAAGCAGCCCGCTTGATTGGCACCCCATCCACCACCTCAAACATTCACTCCCTCCACCACCGGTGCACCGTGGCTGCAGTGTGTACCATCTACAAGATGCACTGCAGCAACTCGCCAAGGCTTCTTCGGCAGCACCTCCCAAACCCGCGACCTCTTCCACCTAGAAGGACAAGGGCAGCAGGCGCATGGGAACACCACCACCTCCAAGTTCCCCTCCAAGTCACACACCATCCTGACTTAGAAATATATCGGCCGATCCTTCATCGTCGCTGGGTCAAAATCCTGGAACTCCCTCCCTAACAGCACTGTGGGAGTACCTTCACCACACGGACTGCAGCGGTTCAAGAAGGCGGCTCACCACCACCTTCTCAAGGGGCAACTAGGGATGGGCAATAAATGCTGGCCTTGCCAGCGACACCCACATCCCAGGAGTGAATAAAAAAAAATCTCCCCAAAAAACTGTGTAAAACATTAAATAAATCTTTTTAAAAATCACATTTTTAAAATGAGTTGAAATTACAATAAATTTAATATTTTACGGGGCTAAAAATAAACGTACCTTTTTTAAAGTATTTTAAAATGATAAATGAGTGAAATTTAAAAAAAAAACTTTTTTCGACTCTTATGCCGGTAAAAGGAGGCCTTACGCTGCTTTTAGCAGGCGTAAGGTTTCTAAGTGTTTTCAGCGGGCGGAGGTTCTGCAGAAAGCGGAACTCTCCCCCCGCAGAGGCCCTTCTCCAGGGCAGGCGTTCGATCTGTCAACAGCATTCTTCACAGATCGGAAATACCGCTTTTCAGCGCATGCCTGAAACCGGCATTTGCGATGTCCCTACAGGTGGGTACACAGCTCGGACACACCCGTAGGCATCGGAATATCCGGCCCAGAGACAGAGGGGGTGAAATTCGGTGTCGCCCTGTCGGCATTGGAATTTTGAAATTTTGATAAATTAGCGCCAGGCGCTAAGGATCCTGAGCTTCTCCTAAATTGGCTGTTAGCGCCCCAGGAAGGAGCTGGGCCGCTAAATCAAGCGCTGATGACCTCAATGGGCCGCTACAGGGGCGCTACCAGCAGAGCGATCATGAATTTCAGGTGCTGTGCAATCGGCAATGATCCTTCACACTGGCCCCTTCCAGCTCTTAAAGGGGAGGTCGCATCATTGTGCAGATCCTCATTATCAGCAGTGCTGGCTGTGAGGCGACCTGCGAGTAACTCAATCCCCTGATCGTGATGGCTGATCCCACTCCCAGGGAGAGAGCTCGTCGATTCACGGCCAAGGTATTGGAGGCATTGATGGTGGGAGTGGAGCGAAGGAGGGCAGTGCTGTTCCTGGACACTGGAAAGAGGCCATTGCCCCAGGTATCCAGGGCAACGTGGAGGGAAGTGGCCCAGGAGGTCTCGGCCAGTAGTGTGGTCCTCAGGCCCCTCACACAGTGCCGGAAGAAACTCAACGACCTCAGTCAGGTGGTCAAGGTGAGCACATGCTTCAACAGCTCCTACATACCAGCATCTGAACCTCAGTCTGTGCACATTGCGCAAAGATCCACACTCCCACCACTCACTCACCAAACATCTTCACCTACTCAAACTCACATCCACATCTCACGCATTGCCTACAATCACAGCTATTCAACTACAGCAGGCACATCTCCCAAACACACAGCTGGACTCTGACTCCCACACATTCGTTTCTCTTGCAGGCCTAGATGGCCCACAACAGGAGGGAGCAGCAGAGAACAGGCGGGGGTGATGCGCAGCTCCAGCAGCTCTCAGACCTTGGGGAGCGAGTGCTGCGGCTCATTGGGCAGCAGGTGGTGGGCGCCGTGGCCATCGGCAACATCGACCCCCTTGGGGGCAACAACGGTATCTTCAGCCTCTCTCCTTCTCTCCTTCCTCTTCCCCCTCACACCACAATCCTTTCCCACTTTCCAGCTCCTGATATTGTCTGCATTCCTTGCTCCCTTCCTGCCCGCCTGCTCTCACCTTAACACGAGTCTTGTGCCTTTATGCTTTCAGAGAATCAGCAACCAGATGGCCACCCTGTCCCTGAGCCTCCCACTGAGAGTGAGGAAGGAGAAGAGGAGGAGGAGCAAAGCACCGCGTCACTGCATCGCTCACCCGCAGGCACCACCTCAGATACTGGCACTACACGATCTTTAGAGGCAAGTTTAGTAGAGGGGTCTACACAGGGTGATGCACCGGGGATGAGCGGGCTACAGCAAGGCCAGGGGGAAAGGGTAGCTCGGGAGTCTGCTCCCTGGAGGGTGAATTCTGCTGCACAGGACTCAGATGAGGACCTCGATGGGGAGGCGTTCACAAGAAGGTTGATGGGCATGCACACGGAGATGATAGGTGCCTGAGAGCCTCTCGGCAATGGTACAGAGTGTGGAGGAGTCCGCCTCCAACATTGCACAGAGCTCTGCGCACATCATGGAGCCCATCATTTCCAGTCTGCACAAGGGTTTTCACAAGGGTGATTAGTCAATATTGTTGTTGTATATCTGTGGTTAATGGTTTTTGATAAATTTATTACTAGAATGTTGCAGATTTGGTGCCGTGTCTCATTTCAGTTCTGGGGTGTGATGGAATCACAAAGTGATGGAATGATGGCGATGGGCTCAACAACCGGAACGAGGACTTGAAGTCACTGGAAACAAAGTCTGATGACGCGGTCACGGACTGACCTTGCAGAACCGATTGAGTGGCTGCCTCCTCCCTCGCTGCTCTTCTTCCTCCTGTTCTTCCTCCTCCTCCTCGTCCTCCTCGTCTCCCTCTTCCTCCTCCTGAGGTGGTGGAGTAAAGCCTGGTGACAATGGCTGGGCCCTCATGATGGCCAAGTTGTGCAGCAGACGATGACGAAACGTGACACCCGCTAAGCCGAGTACTGGAGGGCTCCTCCCGAGTGGGCAAGGCAGCGGAACCATTGCTTGAGCACTCCGATGGTCTGCTCGATGATGTTCCTGGTGGCAGCATGGCTCTCGTTGTATGAGTGCTGGCCAGGAGTGTTGGGTTTGCGGAGGGGAGTCATGAGCCAGGTGGAGACCGGAGAGCCCTTGTCTCCAGCAGCCAGCCACGAGCTTGATGTGGTGACTGGAACAGAGCTGGCACACCGGTCTGGCACAGGATGAAGGCATCATGGCTGCTGCCAGGATAGCAGGCATTGATGGTGTGGATTCGCTGTCTGTGGTCGCGCACCAACTGCACATTAATGAGTGGTAGCCTTTGCGGTTACGGAATACCTCAGGATTGTTATGCAGTGCCCGCAAAGCCACGTGGGTGCAGTCAATGGCGCCCTGCACCATGGGGAAGCCCGCTATCCTGGCAAAGCCACATGCACGCTCACGCTGCTTCTCTCTGGGAATGGGGAAGGAAATGTTGTTCCTTCTCCTTCTGTACAGAGCATCTGTGACCTCGCGGATGGAGCAATGGACGGAAACTGGTAGATGTTAGATATGTCTCCTGCTGCAGACTGGAATGATCCGCTGGTGTAGAAATTGAGGGGGACGGTGACCTTGACTGCCACTGAGAGAGCTGCGGTGGTCCTGATCTCAGGCTCCAGGTCTGGCTGCAGGAGGTGGCAGAGCTCGGTGACCACGGCCTTGGTGAAGCGGAGCCTTCTAACACACTGGTCCTCACTGAGATTGATGCTGGAGAAATGCTGCCGGAATACCCTGGGAGGGTAAGGCCTCCTGTTGAGAGCCCTGTTGCCCCTCCTACCTCTGGCCACATTTTGCACTCTGTCTCTGTGCCTCAGTTGCCTCTGACGTTGACGCTGGAGGGTGAGGTCCAGTGTCAGTACAGCCCCCATGGAAGGATCCAAATATTGCACTTTCAAATCCCCCCTCAATGAAACTCAATCATCTTTATTGGCTACAACACTCGTTAAAATGCAAAATGATCAAATTGGTCAAAAGGCCTCTTTGCCGATGTGAAACTAACAAAACACAGCATTGTGGGCCAACGAAAACTACACAAGAAGTGGACGCCTTTAAATAGCGCCGCCTCCTCCCGGGGAAACCCGACCGAAGGGAGCCTCCTCCCGGGAAACCCGACCGAAGGGAGCCTCCTCCCGGGAAACCCGACCGAAGGCCACCTCCTCCCGGGGAAACCCGACCGAAGGGAGCCTCCTCCCGGGGAAACCCGACCGAAGGGAGCCTCCTCCCGGGGAAACCCGACCGAAGGGAGCCTCCTCCCGGGGAAACCCGACCGAAGGGAGCCTCCTCCCGGGGAAACTCGACCGAAGGGAGCCTCCTCCCGGGGAAACCCGACCGAAGGGAGCCTCCTCCCGGGGAAACCCGACCGAAGGGAGCCTCCTCCCGGGGACACCCGACCGAAGGCCACCTCCTCCCGGGAAACCCGACCGAAGGGAGCCTCCTCCCGGGGAAACCCGACCGAAGGGAGCCTCCTCCCGGGGAAACCCGACCGAAGGGAGCCTCCTCCCGGGGAAACCCGACCGAAGGGAGCCTCCTCCCGGGGACACCCGACCGAAGGAAGCCTCCTCCCGGGGAAACCCGACCGAAGGGAGCCTCCTCCCGGGGACACCCGACCGAAGGGAGCCTCCTCCCGGGGAAACCCGACCGAAGGGAGCCTCCTCCCGGGGAAACCCGACCGAAGGGAGCCTCCTCCCGGGGAAACCCGACCGAAGGGAGCCTCCTCCCGGGGACACCCGACCGAAGGGAGCCTCCTCCCGGGGACACCCGACCGAAGGGAGCCTCCTCCCGGGGAAACCCGACCGAAGGGAGCCTCCTCCCGGGGACACCCGACCGAAGGGAGCCTCCTCCCGGGGAAACCCGACCGAAGGGAGCCTCCTCCCGGGGAAACCCGACCGAAGGGAGCCTCCTCCCGGGGAAACCCGACCGAAGGCCGCCTCCTCCCGGGGAAACCCGACCGAAGGGAGCCTCCTCCCGGGGAAACCCGACCGAAGGGAGCCTCCTCCCGGGGACACCCGACCGAAGGGAGCCTCCTCCCGGGGACACCCGACCGAAGGGAGCCTCCTCCCGGGGAAACCCGACCGAAGGGAGCCTCCTCCCGGGGAAACCCGACCAAAGGCCTCCTCCCGGGGAAACCCGACCGAAGGGAGCCTCCTCCCGGGGACACCCGACCGAAGGGAGCCTCCTCCCGGGGACACCCGACCGAAGGGAGCCTCCTCCCGGGGACACCCGACCGAAGGGAGCCTCCTCCCGGGGACACCCGACCGAAGGGAGCCTCCTCCCGGGACACCCGACCGAAGGGAGCCTCCTCCCGGGGACACCCGACCGAAGGGAGCCTCCTCCCGGGGAAACCCGACCAAAGGGAGCCTCCTCCCGGGACACCCGACCGAAGGGAGCCTCCTCCCGGGGACACCCGACCGAAGGGAGCCTCCTCCCGGGGACACCCGACCGAAGGGAGCCTCCTCCCGGGGAAACCCGACCGAAGGGAGCCTCCTCCCGGGGACACCCGACCGAAGGGAGCCTCCTCCCGGGGACACCCGACCGAAGGGAGCCTCCTCCTGGGGAAACCCGACCGAAGGGAGCCTCCTCCCGGGACACCCGACCGAAGGGAGCCTCCTCCCGGGGACACCCGACCGAAGGCCGCCTCCTCCCGGGGACACCCGACCGAAGGGAGCCTCCTCCCGGGGACACCCGACCGAAGGGAGCCTCCTCCCGGGGAAACCCGACCGAAGGGAGCCTCCTCCCGGGGAAACCCGACCGAAGGGAGCCTCCTCCCGGGGACACCCGACCGAAGGGAGCCTCCTCCCGGGGAAACCCGACCAAAGGCCGCCTCCTCCCGGGGACACCCGACCGAAGGCCTCCTCCTGGGGAAACCCGACCGAAGGGAGCCTCCTCCCGGGGAAACCCGACCGAAGGGAGCCTCCTCCAGGGACACCCGACCGAAGGCCGCCTCCTCCCGGGGACACCCGACCGAAGGGAGCCTCCTCCCGGGGAAACCCGACCGAAGGGAGCCTCCTCCCGGGGACACCCGACCGAAGGGAGCCTCCTCCCGGGGAAACCCGACCGAAGGGAGCCTCCTCCCGGGGACACCCGACCGAAGGGAGCCTCCTCCCGGGGACACCCGACCGAAGGCCGCCTCCTCCCGGGACACCCGACCGAAGGCCGCCTGCTCCCGGGGACACCCGACCCAAGGCCTCCTCCCGGGGACACCCGACCGAAGGGAGCCTCATCCCGGGGACACCCGACCGAAGGGAGCCTCCTCCCGGGGAAACCCGACCGAAGGCCGCCTGCTCCCGGGGACACCCGACCGAAGGGAGCCTCATCCCGGGGACACCCGACCGAAGGGAGCCTCCTCCCGGGACACCCGACCGAAGGGAGCCTCCTCCCGGGGACACCCGACCGAAGGGAGCCTCCTCCCGGGGACACCCGACCGAAGGCCGCCTCCTCCCGGGGACACCCGACCGAAGGGAGCCTCCTCCCGGGGAAACCCGACCGAAGGGAGCCTCCTCCCGGGGAAACCCGACCGAAGGCCGCCTCCTCCCGGGGACACCCGACCGAAGGGAGCCTCCTCCCGGGGACACCCGACCGAAGGGAGTCTCCTCCCGGGGACACCCGACCGAAGGGAGCCTCCTCCCGGGGAAACCCGACCGAAGGGAGCCTCCTCCCGGGGACACCCGACCGAAGGGAGCCTCCTCCCGGGGACACCCGACCGAAGGGAGCCTCCTCCCGGGGAAACCCGACCGAAGGCCGCCTCCTCCCGGGGAAACCCGACCGAAGGGAGCCTCCTCCCGGGGAAACCCGACCGAAGGGAGCCTCCTCCCGGGGAAACCCGACCGAAGGGAGCCTCCTCCCGGGGACACCCGACCGAAGGGAGCCTCCTCCCGGGGAAACCCGACCGAAGGGAGCCTCCTCCCGGGGACACCCGACCGAAGGGAGCCTCCTCCCGGGGAAACCCGACCGAAGGGAGCCTCCTCCCGGGGAAACCCGACCGAAGGGAGCCTCCTCCCGGGGAAACCCGACCGAAGGGAGCCTCCTCCCGGGGAAACCCGACCGAAGGGAGCCTCCTCCCGGGGACGCCCGACCGAAGGGAGCCTCCTCCCGGGGAAACCCAACCGAAGGGAGCCTCCTCCCGGGGAAACCCGACCGAAGGGAGCCTCCTCCCGGGGAAACCCAACCGAAGGCCGCCTCCTCCCGGGGAAACCCGACCGAAGGGAGCCTCCTCCCGGGGAAACCCGACCGAAGGGAGCCTCCTCCCGGGGAAACCCGACCAAAGGCCGCCTCCTCCCGGGGACGCCCGACCGAAGGGAGCCTCCTCCCGGGGAAACCCGACCGAAGGGAGCCTCCTCCCGGGGAAACCCGACCGAAGGGAGCCTCCTCCCGGGGAAACCCGACCGAAGGGAGCCTCCTCCTGGGGACACCCGACCGAAGGGAGCCTCCTCCCGGGGACACCCGACCGAAGGGAGCCTCCTCCCGGGGACGCCCGACCGAAGGGAGCCTCCTCCCGGGGAAACCCAACCGAAGGGAGCCTCCTCCCGGGGAAACCCGACCGAAGGGAGCCTCCTCCCGGGGAAACCCGACCGAAGGGAGCCTCCTCCCGGGGAAACCCGACCGAAGGGAGCCTCCTCCCGGGGACACCCGACCGAAGGGAGCCTCCTCCCGGGGAAACCCGACCGAAGGGAGCCTCCTCCCGGGGAAACCCGATCGATGGGAGCCTCCTCCCGGGGACACCCGACCGAAGGGAGCCTCCTCCTGGGGAAACCCGACCGAAGGGAGCCTCCTCCCGGGGACACCCGACCGAAGGCCGCCTCCTCCCGGGGACACGCGACCGAAGGGAGCCTCCTCCCGGGGACACCCGACCGAAGGGAGTCTCCTCCCGGGGAAACCCGACCGAAGGGAGCCTCCTCCCGGGGACACCCGACCGAAGGCCGCCTCCTCCCGGGGAAACCCGACCGAAGGCCTCCTCCCGGGGACACCCGACCGAAGGGAGCCTCCTCCCGGGGACACCCGACCGAAGGGAGCCTCCTCCCGGGGACACCCGACCGAAGGGAGCCTCCTCCCGGGGACACCCGACCGAAGGGAGCCTCCTCCCGGGGACACCCGACCGAAGGGAGCCTCCTCCCGGGGAAACCCGACCTAAGGGAGCCTCCTCCCGGGGACACCCGACCGAAGGGAGCCTCCTCCCGGGGAAACCCGACCTAAGGGAGCCTCCTCCCGGGGACACCCGACCGAAGGGAGCCTCCTCCCGGGGACACCCGACCGAAGGCCGCCTCCTCCCGGGGACACCCGACCGAAGGGAGCCTCCTCCCGGGGACACCCGACCGAAGGCCGCCTCCTCCCGGGGAAACCCGACCGAAGGGAGCCTCCTCCCGGGGACACCCGACCGAAGGGAGCCTCCTCCCGGGGAAACCCGACCGAAGGGAGCCTCCTCCCGGGGACGCCCGACCGAAGGCCGCCTCCTCCCGGGGACACCCGACCGAAGGCCGCCTCCTCCCGGGGACGCCCGACCGAAGGCCGCCTCCTCCCGGGGACGCCCGACCGAAGGCCGCCTCCTCCCGGGGACACCCGACCGAAGGCCGCCTCCTCCCGGGGACACCCGACCGAAGGCCGCCTCCTCCCGGGGACACCCGACCGAAGGGAGCCTCCTCCCGGGGACACCCGACCGAAGGCCGCCTCCTCCCGGGGACACCCGACCGAAGGGAGCCTCCTCCAGGGACACCCGACCGAAGGGAGCCTCCTCCCGGGGACACCCGACCGAAGGGAGCCTACTCCCGGGGACACCCGACCGAAGGGAGCCTCCTCCCGGGGACACCCGACCGAAGGCCGCCTCCCCCCGGGGAAACCCGACCGAAGGCCTCCTCCCGGGGACACCCGACCGAAGGGAGCCTCCTCCCGGGGACACCCGACCGAAGGCCGCCTCCTCCCGGGGCCCTCCGACCGAAGGCCGCCTCCTCCCGGGGACACCCGACCGAAGGGAGCCTCCTCCCGGGGACACCCGACCGAAGGCCGCCTCCTCCCGGGGCCCTCCGACCGAAGGCCGCCTCCTCCCGGGGACACCCGACCGATGGCCGCCTCCTCCCGGGGACACCCGACCGATGGCCGCCTCCTCTACCTGTCGCTGTTAACGTCTGGCGCACAAGCAGTGGGCGAAAGGGAATGTTTCATCCAGGGCGCAACCGGGGCGCTGCGCATGGCAATGACGTCACAATCTCTGGGCGCAACTTTTCACCACCGCTGCAAAACTCCCACCAAATTTAGTGGGAGGCCTTGATATTGCCGCGCCCGGTCGCAAACACTTTAGCGCCCATTACCGCGCCTCGGAGGCACTAATGGGAGGTGCAAAGGAGCCCAATTTCCAGCCCCAAGACAGAGAGAGAGAGAGAGAGTCGGAGAGGGACAGAGAGAGAGAGGGAGAAAGGGACAGAGAGTCAGAGAGAGAGTTGGAGAGAGACAGAGAGAGAGTGTTTACAGAACAGGGAAGGGAAAAGCGACAGAAAGCAACAAAAACAGAGAGCAATGGGAGATATAAACTGTGGCCCTTCGGTCTCAGAAAGCGACGGCTTGGAGGGAACCTTCTCTTGGTAAATAATACTTAACAGGTAAAGTCAACCTGGAACAAGACCCCAGCGCACCAGAACAGGGTGGCACAGGGGCCAGCGTGTGAAGAGCAAATTTGGGACAGATATGAAGATGGTTTCTTTAAACAAAGTGATCAACAGCTGGAATGGAGTTTTCAGGAAGGGTGGATGAGGCCAGGACACTGAGCTCATTCAACAGCTGGATGGGAGAACGGGGACAGGATAGGGTTGGGATTGGGGAAGGATGGGATCAAACGGGCTGAAGGGACTTCTTCATCTAACCTGATCCTGTGACAGTGAGTGACAGACTGAGAGTCTGAGAGAGGAAGAGAGACAGAGTGAGGCAGACAGACAGGAGAATTGCTGCTGTCTCTCCAGTACTGGGATTACAGTCCATGGGCTCTGGTGGGGGTGTCCAGAACAAAGGGGCAGAACCTTCATATTAGAGCCAGGCCGTACAGGGGTGATGTCGGGAAGCACTTCTTCACACAGAGAGCGGTGGGAATCTGGAACTCTCTCCCCCAAAAGGCTGCGGCTGTTGAAATTTTAAAGGCCGAGATGGATAGAGTTTTGTTGGGTGAGGATATGGAGGGAAATGGAGAAAAGGCGCGGAGATGGAGTTGAGGTACAGATCAGCCAGGATTTGATTGAATGGCGGAACAGGATCGAGGGGCTGAATGGCCTCCTCTGTTAAACTATTTTTTTTAAAAGGTAAGGCTCATAGGATTTTAGAGGATTCAAATCAAATTTAATTCTCAGATTTAATGGTGCTGGAACAGTTTTACTGCAATACGGCAATTTACCTTTTAATTGCGTGTCACAAAAATAATTAGATGAATTAATGAGGGCTGGCTTGAGCAGACATTATCTTCAATCGCTACATTAGGACAAGTGTTTAATTGAATTTGTCACAGCTCCTCCATCCAATGGTTGACAAAAGCATTTTCCTGCTGAGCTTGTGCGAAGTGCGGGCATTCTCCATCCAGTTTCTGAGCTTTGTGAGTGGGGCGCTCCTTAAAGGGGAGCCTGACGAAGAGGTTCCTTCTTCACAGGAGGTCCTCGAGCCAACATTCACCCTCTGGAAGGGGTCCCAATAGAACCACCGCTTTCAAAAGGGGTCCTGATGGAGAATGAGTTCCTCTTTGGTGTAAACAGTGGCTGAGTGGGTAGCACTCGCACCTCGGATTCAGAAGGGCGTGGGTTCTAGAGTTCAGTCCTTAATCTAGGCTGTCACTCCAGTGCAGTACTGAGGGAGCGCCGCACTGTCGGAGGGGCAGTACTGAGGGAGCGCCACACTGTTGGAGGGGCAGTACTGAGGGAGCGCCGTACTGTCGGTGGGGCAGTACTGAGGGAGCGCCACACTGTCGGAGGGGCAGTACTGAGGGATGCCGCACTGTCAGAGGGGCAGTACTGAGGGAGCGCCGCACTGTCGGAGGGGCAGTACTGAGGGAGCGCCACACTGTTGGAGGGGCAGTACTGAGGGATGCCGCACTGTCGGAGGGGCATTACTGAGGGATGCCGCACTGTCGGAGGGGCAGTACTGAGGGATGCCGCACTGTCGGAGGGGCAGTACTGAGGGAGCGCCGCACTGTCGGAGGGGCAGTACTGAGGGAGCGCCGTACTGTCGGTGGGGCAGTACTGAGGGAGCGCCACACTGTCGGAGGGGCAGTACTGAGGGAGCGCTGCACTGTCGGAGAGGCAGTACTGAGGGAGCGCAGCAGTGTCGGAGGGGCAGTACTGAGGGAGCGCAGCAGTGTCGGAGGGGCAGTAATGAGGGAGCGCCGCACTGTCAGTGGGGCAGTAGTGAGGGTGATCTGCACTGTCGGAGGATCTGTACTGAGGGAGCTCTGCACTGTGGGAGGGACAGTACTGAGGGAGCGCAGCAGTGTCGGAGGGGCAGTAATGAGAGAGTGCTGCACTGTCGGTGGGGCAGTACTGAAGGAGTGCTGCACTGTCGGTTGTGCCGTCTTTCAGACAAGACATTAAACCGAAGCCCCATATTCCCTTTCAGTTCGACATAAAAGATCCCATGGCCCTATTTCGAAGAGCAGGGGGAGTTCTCCCCGGTGTCCTGGGGCCAATATTTATCCCTCAATCAACATCACTAAAACAGATGATCTGGTCATTATCACATTGCTGTTTGTGGGAACTTGCTGTGCGCAAATTGTCAGCTGCGTTTCCTACATTACAACAGCGACTACACTTCAAAAGTACTTCATTGGTTGTGAAGCGCCCTGGGACATCCTGAGGTGGTGGGAGAAAGGCAAGTTATTTCTTTCTTTAAACCGGGTCCTGAAGGAGCATCCAGGCTGAAACTGAAATAATTTTATTTAAATTAGATTTTAATTTAATTTTAATTCATACACGGGTTCAATTTGTAATGGAAAATTTTACTTTCAACCTTGGAATATTAATTCCCTGCAAACTATTATAAGAACAAGACATCCTTAACAAGGTGAGAACAGTGTTTGGGAGGGACATCACACCCAGGGCAGGTACAGCACGGGTTAGATACAGAGTAAAGCTCCCTCTACACTGTCCCATCAAACACTCCCAGGGCAGGTACAGCACGGGTTAGATACAGAGTAAAGCTCCCTCTACACTGTCCCATCAAACACTCCCAGGGCAGGTACAGCACGGGTTAGATACAGAGTAAAGCTCCCTCTACACTGTCCCATCAAACACTCCCAGGGCAGGTACAGCACGGGTTAGATACAGAGTAAAGCTCCCTCTACATTGTCCCATCAAACACTCCCAGGGCAGGTACAGCACGGGTTAGATACAGAGTAAAGCTCCCTCTACACTGTCCCATCAAACACTCCCAGGGCAGGTACAGCACGGGTTAGATACAGAGTAAAGCTTCCTCTACACTGTCCCATCAAACACTCCCAGGGCAGGTACAGCACGGGTTAGATACAGAGTAAAGCCCCCTCTACACTGTCCCATCAAACACTCCCAGGGCAGGTACAGCACGGGTTAGATACAGAGTAAAGCTCCCTCTACACTGTCCCATCAAACACTCCCAGGGCAGGTACAGCACGGGTTAGATACAAAGTAAAGCTCCCTCTACACTGTCCCATCAAACACTCCCAGGGCAGGTACAGCACGGGTTAGATACAGAGTAAAGCTCCCTCTACACTGTCCCATCAAACACTCCCAGGGCAGGTACAGCACGGGTTAGATACAGAGTAAAGCTCCCTCTACACTGTCCCAACAAACACTCCCAGGGCAGGTACAGCACGGATTAGGTACAGAGTAAAGCTCCCTCTACACTGTCCCATCAAACACTCCCAGGGCAGGTACAGCACGGGTTAGATACAGAGTAAAGCTCCCTCTACACTGTCCCATCAAACACTCCCAGGGCAGGTACAGCACGGGTTAGATACAGAGCAAAGCTCCCTCTCCACTGTCCCATCAAACACTCCCAGGGCAGGTACAGCACGGGTTAGATACAGAGTAAAGCTCCCTCTACACTGTTCCATCAAACACTCCCAGGGCAGGGACAGCACAGGTTAGATACAGAGTAAAGTTCCCTCTACACTGTCCCATCAAACACTCCCAGGGCAGGTACAGCACGCGTTAGATACAGAGTAAAGCTCCCTCTACACTGTCCCATCAAACACTCCCAGGGCAGTTCCAGCATGGGTTAGATACAGAGTAAAGCTCCCTCTACACTGTCCCATCAAACACTCGCAGGGCAGGTACAGCACGGGTTAGATACAGAGTAAAGCTTCCTCTACACTGTCCCATCAAACACTCCCAGGGCAGGTACAGCACGGGTTAGATACAGAGTAAAGCTCCCTCTACACTGTTCCATCAAATACTCCCAGGGCAGGTACAGCACGGGTTAGATACAGAGTAAAGCTCCCTCTACACTGTCCCATCAAACACTCCCAGGGCAGGTACAGCATGGGTTAGATACAGAGTAAAGCTCCCTCTACACTGTCCCATCAAACACTCCCAGGGCAGGTCCAGCATGGGTTAGATACAGAGTAAAGCTCCCTCTACACTGTCCCATCAAACACTCCCAGGGCAGGTACAGCACGGGTTAGATACAGAGTAAAGCTTCCTCTACACTGTCCCATCAAACACTCCCAGGGCAGGTACAGCACGGGTTAGATACAGAGTAAATCTCCTTCTTCACTGTCCCATCAAACACTCCCAGGGCAGGTACAGCACGGGTTAGATACAGAGTAAAGCTCCCTCTACACTGTCCCATCAAACACTCCCAGGGCAGGTACAGCACGGGTTAGATACAGAGTAAAGCTCCCTCTACACTGTCCCATCAAACACTCCCAGGGCAGGTACAGCACGGGTTAGATACAGAGTAAAGCTCCCTCTACACTGTCCCATCAAACACTCCCAGGGCAGGTACAGCACGGGTTAGATACAGAGTAAAGCTCCCTCTACACTGTCCCATCAAACACTCCCAGGGCAGGTACAGCACGGGTTAGATACAGAGTAAAGCTCCCTCTACACTGTCTCATCAAACGCTCCCAGGGCAGGGACAGCACGGGTTAGATACAGAGTAAAGCTCCCTCTACACTGTCCCACCAAACACTCCCAGGGCAGGTACAGCACGGGTTAGATACAGAGTAAAGCTCCCTCTACACTGTTCCATCAAACACTCCCAGGGCAGGTACAGCACGGGTTAGATACAGAGTAAAGTTCCCTCTACACTGTCCCATCAAAGACTCCCAGGGCAGGTACAGCATGGGTTAGATACAGAGTAAAGCTCCCTCTACACTGTCCCATCAAACACTCCCAGGGCAGTTCCAGCATGGGTTAGATACAAAGTAAAGCTCCCTCTACACTGTCCCATCAAACACTCCCAGGGCAGGTACAGCACGGGTTAGATACAGAGTAAAGCTCCCTCTACACTGTTCCATCAAACACTCCCAGGGCAGGTACAGCACGGGTTAGATACAGAGTAAAGCTCCCTCTACATTGTCCCATCAAACACTCCCAGGGCAGGTACAGCATGGGTTCGATACAGAGTAAAGCTCCCTCTACACTGTCCCATCAAACACTCCCAGGGCAGGTCCAGCATGGGTTAGATACAGAGTAAAGCTCCCTCTACACTGTCCCATCAAACACTCCCAGGGCAGGTACAGCACGGGTTAGATACAGCGTAAAGCTTCCTCTACACTGTCCCATCAAACACTCCCAGGGCAGATACAGCACGGGTTAGATACAGAGTAAAGCTCCCTCTACACTGTCCCATCAAACACTCCCAGGGCAGGTACAGCACGGGTTAGATACAGAGTAAAGCTCCCTCTACACTGTCCCATCAAACACTCCCAGGGCAGGTACAGCACGGGGGTGGATACAGAGTAAAGCTCCCTCTACACTGTCCCCACCAAACACTCCCAGGGCAGGTACAGCACGGGTTAGATACAGAGCAAAACTCCCTCTACACTGTCCCATCAAACACTCCCAGGGCAGGTACAGCATAGGTTAGATACAGAGTAAAACTCCCTCTACACTGTCCCATCAAACACTCCCAGGGCAGGTACAGCATGGGTTAGATACAGAGTAAAGCTCCCTCTACACTGTCCCATCAAACACTCCCAGTGCAGGTACAGCACGGGTTCGATACAGAGCAAAGCTCCCTCTACACTGTCCCATCAAACACTCCCAGGACAGGTACAGCACGCGTTAGATACAGAGTAAAGCTCCCTCTACACTGTCCCATTAAACGCTCCCAGGGCAGGTACAGCACCGGTTAAATACAGAGTAAAGCACCCTCTGCACTGTCCCATCAAACACTCCCAGGGCAGGTACAGCACGGGTTAGATACAGAGTAAAGCTCCCTCTACACTGTCCCATCAAACACTCCCAGGGCAGGTACAGCACGGGTTAGTTACAGAGTAAAGCTCCCGCTACACTGTCCCATCAAACACTCCCAGGGCAGGTACAGCATGTATCGATTTGTATGTGCGTTCAATGACGACACATTCATGAAAGAGATGTCTTTTTATCTAAAGTATGTTCAACTCAGTTAACAGCATTGCAGGAGACATCATCTTCGAGATCCATCTAAAGCAAAAGTAAAACTAAACTGCTTGTCTCTCACATGCCCTCTGCTGGTCAGGCATAAGTAATCAATCAGGCAAACATGCTGGTAAGGCATCATAATCAAACAGGCAAATACCATCACTATTTGCTGATATCATTACATCTCCCTTTCTTAAAACAAAAGTATTTTACTTTTATCTAACAACATGTTTTCTTTGTATTACTCTTCATTTTAACTTTAACACTTAATGAACTTACATTATCATTATCATTATCAAGGTTTTTTAACCTTGCTTTGTGTGTTCACATGAAATATGTAAATACACTAGAACTTGAAGAAAGAATAAGATAACATTACTTCCTTCTATAACAAGAGTCCTTAAATTTGCTCAATGAGTTTCTCAGGAGGCTTCACGTGTCTTGAGGATTTTCTGATTGATTGTCCTTGAATCTGAGTTGTTGCCTCAGATGATGGTTTCTCAGCTGTGTGATTAGGTTGTTCAACAGTATCAGTCTTTTGACCTGCTGTGTGATCAGGTTGTTCAACCGTATCAGTCTTTTGACCTGCTGTGGCTGGTCCCCTGAGAAGATCTCGACGATTTCTTCGCAGAACAGCACCCTCATCTGTCTGAATGGTGTATGATCTTGGTTGAACTTCACTCAGGACAGTTCCCTTCTGAGTCCATATGTTTGTTTTGTCTTTGAACCTTACTTGGTCACCAGTGTGGAGTTCAGGTAGGTTTTGTGTTCCTCTGTCAAAGTGGTACTTTTGCTTTTCTTTCTGTTGTTCTTTGAACTTCCTCACTTTCTCCTACTCTTTTGTTTTCAGGAGGTTCTCCGGGATGGGTAGGTTTGACCTTAGCCGACGTCCCATAAGGAGTTGGGCTGGTGACATACCACACACGAGCGGCGTTGTGCGGTATACAAGCATGCTCTGGTAGAAGTCAGTTCCACTGTCTTTTGCCTTGTACATCAGTCTTTTCACTGTCTGGACCGATTTTTCCACTAGTCCATTGGACTGTGGAAAGTGAGGACTTGACGTTGTGTGGACAAAGTCCCACTCTTTGGCAAAGTGTCGGAAACTTGCATTGTAAAACTGGGGTCCGTTGTCTGTGAAGACCTCGCTTGCCACACCATGTCTGGAGAATATGGCTTTCATACATGTTATCACAGCATCTGCAGTGGTGGTGTACAGTCTACAAACCTCTGGATACAGGGAGTAATAGTCTGTGACTACAAGATAGTCCTTCCCTTGACATACGAATAGGTCAGCGCCTACCTTCTGGTAAGGTCTGTCTGGCGCTGGGTGTGTATTTAGTGGTTCCACCGGATTGCTTGCTCGATATTTCAGGCATATTGTGCAGTTTGACACCTCATTTGTCACATCTTGGTTGATTCGTGGCCAGTACATCACCTCTCGTGCTCTTTTCTTACACTTTTCGATTCCCAGATGTCCTCCATGGATCCTTTTTAGCATCTCTTTTCTCAGACTCTTTGGGATAACTATTTCACTTCCTTTGTAGATGATGTCTTCGACCACTGATAGGTCCGCCCTGCAGTTCCAGTACTCTGCCATGTCAGGTGAGCAATCTTGTTTCATGTTGGGCCATCCATCCAAGATGCTTTTCCTCAGTCGTCTCAGTGTTTCATCTTTGTTTGTCTCAGTCTTTATGAGCTGCATTTTTGCATCTGCTATGGGCAGTGCACTTGTGATCATGTCCACGTAGGCGTTCACTTTTTCATCCATTTTGGTGTTTGCGGGCTCACTTGGGTCAACAGCTCTGGACAACGTGTCTGCTGTATACATCAGCTTACCCGGTGTGTACGCAACATTCAGTGTATAGCGTTGCAGCCTGATCATCATTCTTTGTATTCTAAGCGGACAGCTATTTAGTGGCTTTTGGAACAATGCAATCAAGGGCTTATGGTCAGTCTCTACACTGATTGCTTGTCCTGCCACAAACTGGTGAAATCTTTCACAGGCGTATGTGATGCTGAGCAGCTCCTTTTCTATTTGAGCATATCGCATCTCCGCGTCTGTCATTGAGCGCGATGCACATGCAATAGGTTGCCAGTGGTCATATTTTTGCAGAAGAACAGCACCGAGCCCACTCTGTGATGCATCTGATGATATCTTGATGGGTCTCGCTGGGTCATAAAACCTCAGAACTGGTTCCTCTGTGAGCAGTTTCTTTAGATCGCTCCATGACTTCTCATGCTCATGATTCCATTCCCATACTATGTTCTTTTCCGTTAGTCTTCTCAGTGGCACCATCTTTTCTGAGAGGTTGGATATGAATTTACCCATGTAGTTGATCATTCCATTAAACCTCTGCACGTCCTTTTTGCATTGTGGCTTTGGCATATTCTCAATGGCGGACACCTTTCTGGGATCTGGTCTGATGCCCTCACTGCTAAGGATATCTCCCACGAATGTCAGTTCTGTCACCCCGAGCTGGCATTTCTCTCTATTCAGCTTCAGGTTTGTTTTCCTTGTTGCTTCCAGCACTTTTTTCAGTCTCTCGTCATGCTCAGTTCTCGTGGTTCCCCATACTATGATGTCATCCATTGATGTATCAACTCCCTCCAGATGCTCATAGATCATCCGGATAGCTTTGTGATACACTTCAGGAGCTGAGGCAACGCCAAATGGTAACCTTAGGAATCTGTATCTGCCAAATGGACTGTTGAATGTGCACAGTCTTGAACTTGCTTCATCCAATTTCATCTGCCAAAATCCTGATGATGCATCTAACTTGCTGAAATACTTTGCATTTGCAAACTGTGACATGATTTCCTCACATGTAGGAAGCTTGAAGTGCTCTCTCTTTATTGCTATGTTTAGATCTCTTGGATCCAGGCAAATTCTGAGCTTTCCATTCTTTTTGTCCACAACGACGAGGGAACTCACCCACTCAGTTGGCTCATCTATCTTCTGAATCATGTTCAGGCTTTCCATCCTGTCCAACTCTGCCTTCAGTTGCTTTTGAAGAGCAAACGGAACTTTTCTGCATGGATGTATGACCGTTGGCATACTTTTATCTACTCTGATCGTGTGTTCTCCTGGAATGCAGCCTAGACCCTTAAATAGGTCGTTGTACTCTTTCATGAGTTCATCATAGACTGTCTCTCCTTCGCTTTCCACAACGAGGACTCTCTTTACCAGGTTCAGTCTCTCACAGGCTTTTAAACCTAGTATGGCTTGCACATCCTTTGGCACCACGATTAATGCTAGCGTGTGCTCTCTGTCCTTGTGTTTTACTTTGACAATGCATCTTCCTTTCACTGGTATATCAGTACCTGAGTATCCTGTCACTTTCACTTTTATTCCATGTATCTTTGGTCTGGGTCTAATTTTCTTAAAATCAGTCTCTGATATAACATTAACTTATGCTCCAGTATCCAATTTAAATGGAATATGTATGTCATTCACTTTTAGTGTCAACATCCAGTCTCTTTTTTCTTTTTTGTTTTCAGACACAACATCGACATAGAACTCCTCTATCTCGCTTTCATCTACTGCATGAACCTTGCTTTGTTGCACTTGGTTCTCACAGCAATGGGCATAATGGTTGTTTTTGTTGCAACTATTGCATTTTTTACCATATGCTGGACACTTTTTTGGTGTATGCTGTGTACCGCATCGACCACATGGCTTTCGATTGCCCCTTTCATTTTTGTTCGCTGGCCACGCCTCTTTTTTCACATTGGCACTCTTTTTGTGAAACGGTTTGTGTCCGTTCTTACTCACTGCATCCACGTTGCAGCTACTGTCACTGAACAGCTCCTTTGCCTGCGACTTCACAGTCTCTGTAGCTCTACACTGTGCTATGGCTTTTCCCAGGTCTAGATCTTGTTCTCTTAGCAGTCTTTCCCTTAGACCATTATCTGGAATACCACACACCAGTCTGTCTTTTATCAGCGAGTCTGTCAGTCCCCCAAATTCACATGTTTTGTTTCGGTTTCTCAGTTCAGTCACATACTGATCAATAGTCTCACCCGTTTTCTGTACACATGTGAAAAATCTGTGCCTCTCAAACGTCATGTTACGTTTAGGTATGCAGTAGGCCTCAAACTGTTCCATTATTTTATCTAGCTTCATTTTGTCTCCATCAGCAGCGAATGTGAAGTTATTATACACCTCCAGCGCTTCATCACCCACGACATGTAAGAACACTGACGCTTTCATTTTATCACTTTTCTCGTCAGCTCCTATTGCCGCTAAATACAATTCCAAATGTTGTTTGAACCTTCTCCAATTTTCAGCCGCATTACCTGTCAACTGAAGCTTCGCCGGTGGGTGTAAACCTTCCATTTTTTCACTTCGTTAGCTATTCTCCAATGGTAAGTAACGATGTTCTCTTTTGGCTTGCTAATATGTGGAGAGCTGATTTAACTTCAGATTTTTCCTCTTCATCTCTTTCAATCACTTCTGACACCATGTATCGATTTGTATGTGTGTTCAATGATGGCACATTCATGAAAGAGATGTCTTTTGATCTAAAGTGTGTTCAACTCAGTTAACAGCATTACAGGAGACACCTTCTTAGAGATCCATCTAAAACGAAAGTAAAACTAAACTGCTTGTCTCTCACATGCCCTCTGCTGGTCAGGCATAAGTAATCAATCAGGCAAACATGCTGGTAAGGCATCATAATCAAACAGGCAAATACCATCACTATTTGCTGATATCATTACACAGCACGGGTTAGATACAGAGTACAGCTCCCTCTACACTGTCCCATCAAACACTCCCAGGGCAGGTACAGCACGGGTTAGTTACAGAGTAAAGCTCCCTCTACACTGTCCCATCAAACACTCCCAGGGCAGGTACAGCACGGGTTAGATACAGAGTAAAGCTCCCTCTACACTGTCCCATCAAACACTCACAGGGCAGGTACAGCACGGGTTAGATACAGAGTAAAGCTCTCTCTACACTGTCCCATCAAACACTCCCAGGGCAGGTACAGCACGGGTTAGATACAGAGTAAAGCTCCCTCTACACTGTCCCATCAAACATTCCCAGAGCAGGTACAGCACGGGTTAAATACAGAGTAAAGCTCCCTCTACACTGCCCCATCAAACACTCCCAGGGCAGGTACAGCACGGGTTAGATACAGAGTAAAGCTCCCTCTACACTGTCCCATGAAACACTCCCAGGGCAGGTACAGCACGGGTTAGATACAGAGTAAAGTTCCCTCTACACTGTCCCATCAAACACTCCAAGGGCAGGTACAGCACGGGTTAGCTACAGAGTAAATTTCCCTCTACACTGTCCCATCAAACACTCCCAGGGCAGGTACAGCACGGGATAGATACAGAGTAAAGCTCCCTCTACACTGTCCCATCAAACACTCCCAGGGCAGGTACAGCACGGGTTAGATACAGAGTAAAGCTCCCTCTACACTGTCCCATCAAACACTCCCAGGGCAGGTACAGCACGGGTTAGATACAGAGTAAAGCTCCTTCTACACTGTCCCATCAAACACTCCCAGGGCAGGTACAGCACGGGTTAGATACAGAGTAAAGCTCCCTCTACACTGTCCCATCAAACACTCCCAGGGCAGGTACAGCACGGGTTAGATATAGAGTAAAGCACCCTCTACACCGTCCCATCAAACACTCCCAGGGCAGGTACAGCACGGGTTAGATACAGAGTAAAGCTCCTTCTACACTGTCCCATCAAACACTCCCAGGGCAGGTACAGCACGGGTTAGATACAGAGTAAAGCTCCCTCTACACTGTCCCATCAAACACTCCCAGGGCAGGTACAGCACGGGTTATATACAGAGTAAAGCTCCCTCTACACTGTCCCATCAAACACTCCCAGGGCAGGTACAGCACGGGTTAGATAGAGAGTAAAGCTCCCTCTACACTGTCCCATCAAACACTCCCAGGGCAGGTACAGCACGGGTCAGATACAGAGTAATGCTCCCTCTACACAGTCCCATCAAACACTCCCAGGGCAGGTGTAGCACGGGTTAGATACAGAGTAAAGCTCCCTCGACACTGTCCCATCAAACACTCTCAGGGCAGGTACAGCACGGTTTAGTTACAGAGTAAAGCTCCCTCTACACTGTCCCATCAAACACTCCCGGGGCAGGTACAGCACGGGTTAGACACAGAGTAAAGCTCCCTTTACACTGTCCCAAAAAACACTCCCAGGGCAGGTACAGCACGGGTTAGATACAGAGTAAAGCTCCCTCTACACTGTCCCATCAAACACTCCCAGGGCAGGTGCAGCACGGGTTAGACACAGAGTAAAGCTCCCTCTACACTGTCCCATCAAACACTCCCAGGGCAGGTACAGCACGGTTTAGATACAGAGTAGTGCTCGCTCTACACTGTCCCATCAAACACTCCCAGGGCAGGTCCAGCACGGGTTAGATACAGAGTAAAGCTCCCTCTACACTGCCCCATCAAACACTCCCTGGGCAGGTACAGCACGGGTTCGATACAGAGTAAAGCTCTCTCTACACTGTCCCATCAAGCACTCCCAGGGCAGGTACAGCACGGGTTAGATACAGAGTAAAGCTCCCTCTACACTGTCCCATCAAACACTCCCAGGGCAGGTACAGCACGGGTTAGATACAGAGTAAAGCTCCCTCTACATTGTCCCCTCCGACACTCCCAGGGCAGGTACAGCACGGGTTAGATACAGAGTAAAGCTCCCTCTACACTGCCCCATCAAACACTCCCAGGGCAGGTACAGCACGGGTTAGATACAGAGTAAAGCTCCCTCTACACTGTCCCATCAAACACTCCCAGGGCAGGTACAGCACGTGTTAGATACAGAGTAAAGCTGCCTCTGCACTGTCCCATCAAACACTCCCTGGCAGGTACAGCACGGGTTAGATACTGAGTAAAGCTCCCTCGACACTGTCCCATCAAACATTCCCAGGGCAGTTACAGCACGGGTTAGATACAGAGTAAAGCTCCCTTTACACTGTCCCAAAAAACACCCCCAGGGCAGGTAAAGCACGGGTTAGATACAGAGTAAAGCTCCCTCTAGACTGTCCCATCAAACACTCCCAGGGCAGGTGCAGCACGGGTTAGACACAGAGTAAAGCTCCCTCTACACTGTCCCATCAAACACTCCCAGGGCAGGTACAGCAGGGGTTAGATACAGAGCAAAGCTCCCTCTACACTGTGCCATCAAACACTCCCAGGGCAGGTACAGCACGGGTTAGATACAGAGTAAAGCTCCCTTTACACTGTCCCATCAAATACTCCCAGGGTAGGTACAGCACTGGTTAGATACAGAGTAAAGCTCCCTCTACACTGTCCCATCAAACACTCCCAGGGGAGGTACAGCACGGGTTAGATACAGAGTAAAGCTCCCTCTACTCGGTCCCATCCAACACTCCCAGGGCAGGTACAGCACGGATTAGATACAGAGTAAAGCTCCCTCTACACTGTCCCAACAAACACTCCCAGGGCAGGTACAGCAGGGGTTAGATACAGAGTAAAGCTCCCTCTACACTGTCCCATCAAACACTCCCAGGGCAGGTACAGCACGGGTGAGATGCAGAGTAAAGCTCCCTCTACACTGTCCCATCAAACACTCCCAGGGCAGGTACAGCACTGGTTAGATACAGAGTAAAGCTCCCTCTACACTGTCCCATCAAACACTCCCAGGGCAGGTACAGCATGGGTTAGATACAGAGTAAAGCTCCCTCTACACTGTCCCATCAAACACTCCCAGGGCAGGTACAGCACGGGGTTAGATACAGAGTAAAGCTCCCTCTACACTGTCCCATCAAACACTCCCAGGGCAGGTACAGCACAGGTTAGATACAGAGTAAAGCTCCCTCTACACTGTCCCATCAAACACTCCCAGGGCAGGTACAGCACGGGTTAGGTACAGAGTAAAACTCCCTCTACACTGTCCCATCAAACACTCCCAGGGCAGGTACAGCACGGGTTAGATACAGAGTAAAGGTCCCTCTACACTGTCCCATCAATCACTCCCAGGGCAGGTACAGCACGGGTTAGATACAGAGTAAAGCTCCCTCTACACTGTCCCATCAAACACTCCCAGGGCAGGTACAGCACGGGTTAGATACAGAGTAAAACTCCCTCTACACTGTCCCATCAAACACTCTCAGGGCAGGTACAGCATGGGTTAGATACAGAGTAAAGCTCCCTCTACACTGTCCCATCAAACACTCCCAGGGCAGGTACAGCACGGGTTAGATACAGAGTAAAGCTCCCTCTACACTGTCCCATCAAACACTCCCAGGGCAGGTACAGCACGGGTTAGATACAGAGTAATGCTCCCTCTACACAGTCCCATCAAACACTCCCAGGGCAGGTGCAGCACGGTTAGATACAGAGTAAAGCTCCCTCTACACTGTCCCACAAACACTCTCAGGGCAGGTACAGCACGGGTTAGATACTGAGTAAAGCTCCCTCTACACTGTCGCATCAAACACTCCCGGGGCAGGTACAGCACGGGGTTAGATACAGAGTAAAGCTCCCTTTACACTGTCCCAACAAACACTCCCAGGGCAGGTCCAGCACGGGTTAGATACAGAGTGAAGCTCCCTCTACACTGCCCCATCAAACACTCCCTGGGCAGGTACAGCACGGGTTCGATACAGAGTAAAGCTCTCTCTACACTGTCCCATCAAACACTCCCAGGGCAGGTACAGCACGGGTTAGATACAGAGTAAAGCTCCCTCTACGCTGTCCCATCAAACACTCCCAGGGCAGGTACAGCACGGGTTAGATACAGAGTAAAGCTCCCTCTACACTGTCCCATCAAACACTCCCAGGGCAGGTATAGCACGGGTTAGATGCAGAGTAAAGCTCCCTCTACATTGTCCCCTCCGACACTCCCAGGGCAGGTACAGCACGGGTTAGATACAGAGTAAAGCTCCCTCTACACTGCCCCATCAAACACTCCCAGGGCAGGTACAGCACGGGTTAGATACAGAGTAAAGCTCCCTCTACACTGTCCCATCAAACACTCCCAGGGCAGGTACAGCACGTGTTAGATACAGAGTAAAGCTCCCTTTACACTGTCCCAAACAACACTCCCAGGGCAGGTGCAGCACGGGTTAGATACAGAGTAAAGCTCCCTCTAGACTGTCCCATCAAACACTCCCAGGGCAGGTGCAGCACGTGTTAGACACAGAGTAAAGCTCCCTCTACACTGTCCCATCAAACACTCCCAGGGCAGGTACAGCAGGGGTTAGATACAGAGTAAAGCTCCCTTTATACTGTTCCATCAAATACTCCCAGGGCAGGTACAGCACTGGTTAGATACAGAGTAAAGCTCCCTCTACACTGTCCCATCAAGCACTCCCAGGGGAGGTACAGCACGGGTTAGATACAGAGTAAAGCTCCCTCTACTCGGTCCCATCAAACACTCCCAGGGCAGGTACAGCACGGGTTAGACACAGAGTAAAGCTCCCTTTACACTGTCCCAAAAAACACTCCCAGGGCAGGTACAGCACGGGTTAGATACAGAGTAAAGCTCCCTCTACACTGTCCCATCAAACACTCCCAGGGCAGGTGCAGCACGGGTTAGACACAGAGTAAAGCTCCCTCTACACTGTCCCATCAAACACTCCCAGGGCAGGTACAGCACGGTTTAGATACAGAGTAGTGCTCGCTCTACACTGTCCCATCAAACACTCCCAGGGCAGGTCCAGCACGGGTTAGATACAGAGTAAAGCTCCCTCTACACTGCCCCATCAAACACTCCCAGGGCAGGTACAGCACGGGTTCGATACAGAGTAAAGCTCTCTCTACACTGTCCCATCAAACACTCCCAGGGCAGGTACAGCACGGGTTAGATACAGAGTAAAGCTCCCTCTACGCTGTCCCATCAAGCACTCCCAGGGCAGGTACAGCACGGGTTAGATACAGAGTAAAGCTCCCTCTACACTGTCCCATCAAACACTCCCAGGGCAGGTACAGCACGGGTTAGATACAGAGTAAAGCTCCCTCTACATTGTCCCCTCCGACACTCCCAGGGCAGGTACAGCACGGGTTAGATACAGAGTAAAGCTCCCTCTACACTGCCCCATCAAACACTCCCAGGGCAGGTACAGCACGGGTTAGATACAGAGTAAAGCTCCCTCTACACTGTCCCATCAAACACTCCCAGGGCAGGTACAGCACGTGTTAGATACAGAGTAAAGCTGCCTCTGCACTGTCCCATCAAACACTCCCTGGCAGGTACAGCACGGGTTAGATACTGAGTAAAGCTCCCTCGACACTGTCCCATCAAACATTCCCAGGGCAGTTACAGCACGGGTTAGATAGAGAGTAAAGCTCCCTTTACACTGTCCCAAAAAACACCCCCAGGGCAGGTAAAGCACGGGTTAGATACAGAGTAAAGCTCCCTCTAGACTGTCCCATCAAACACTCCCAGGGCAGGTGCAGCACGGGTTAGACACAGAGTAAAGCTCCCTCTACACTGTCCCATCAAACACTCCCAGGGCAGGTACAGCAGGGGTTAGATACAGAGCAAAGCTCCCTCTACACTGTGCCATCAAACACTCCCAGGGCAGGTACAGCACGGGTTAGATACAGAGTAAAGCTCCCTTTACACTGTCCCATCAAATACTCCCAGGGTAGGTACAGCACTGGTTAGATACAGAGTAAAGCTCCCTCTACACTGTCCCATCAAACACTCCCAGGGGAGGTACAGCACGGGTTAGATACAGAGTAAAGCTCCCTCTACTCGGTCCCATCCAACACTCCCAGGGCAGGTACAGCACGGATTAGATACAGAGTAAAGCTCCCTTTACACTTTCCCAACAAACACTCCCAGGGCAGGTACAGCAGGGGTTAGATACAGAGTAAAGCTCCCTCTACACTGTCCCATCAAACACTCCCAGGGCAGGTACAGCACGGGTTAGATGCAGAGTAAAGCTCCCTCTACACTGTCCCATCAAACACTCCCAGGGCAGGTACAGCACTGGTTAGATACAGAGTAAAGCTCCCTCTACACTGTCCCATCAAACACTCCCAGGGCAGGTACAGCATGGGTTAGATACAGAGTAAAGCTCCCTCTACACTGTCCCATCAAACACACCCAGGGCAGGTACAGCACGGGGTTAGATACAGAGTAAAGCTCCCTCTACACTGTCCCATCAAACACTCCCAGGGCAGGTACAGCACAGGTTAGATACAGAGTAAAGCTCCCTCTACACTGTCCCATCAAACACTCCCAGGGCAGGTACAGCACGGGTTAGGTACAGAGTAAAACTCCCTCTACACTGTCCCATCAAACACTCCCAGGGCAGGTACAGCACGGGTTAGATACAGAGTAAAGGTCCCTCTACACTGTCCCATCAATCACTCCCAGGGCAGGTACAGCACGGGTTAGATACAGAGTAAAGCTCCCTCTACACTGTCCCATCAAACACTCCCAGGGCAGGTACAGCACGGGTTAGATACAGAGTAAAACTCCCTCTACACTGTCCCATCAAACACTCTCAGGGCAGGTACAGCATGGGTTAGATACAGAGTAAAGCTCCCTCTACACTGTCCCATCAAACACTCCCAGGGCAGGTACAGCACGGGTTAGATACAGAGTAATGCTCCCTCTACACAGTCCCATCAAACACTCCCAGGGCAGGTGCAGCACGGGTTAGATACAGAGTAAAGCTCCCTCTACACTGTCCCACAAACACTCTCAGGGCAGGTACAGCACGGGTTAGATACTGAGTAAAGCTCCCTCTACACTGTCGCATCAAACACTCCCGGGGCAGGTACAGCACGGGGTTAGATACAGAGTAAAGCTCCCTTTACACTGTCCCAACAAACACTCCCAGGGCAGGTGCAGCACGGGTTAGACACAGAGTAAAGCTCCCTCTACACTGTCCCATCAAACACTCCGAGGGCAGGTACAGCACGGTTTAGATACAGAGTAGTGCTCGCTCTACACTGTCCCATGAAACACTCCCAGGGCAGGTCCAGCACGGGTTAGATACAGAGTGAAGCTCCCTCTACACTGCCCCATCAAACACTCCCTGGGCAGGTACAGCACGGGTTCGATACAGAGTAAAGCTCTCTCTACACTGTCCCATCAAACACTCCCAGGGCAGGTACAGCACGGGTTAGATACAGAGTAAAGCTCCCTCTACGCTGTCCCATCAAACACTCCCAGGGCAGGTACAGCACGGGTTAGATACAGAGTAAAGCTCCCTCTACACTGTCCCATCAAACACTCCCAGGGCAGGTATAGCACGGGTTAGATGCAGAGTAAAGCTCCCTCTACATTGTCCCCTCCGACACTCCCAGGGCAGGTACAGCACGGGTTAGATACAGAGTAAAGCTCCCTCTACACTGCCCCATCAAACACTCCCAGGGCAGGTACAGCACGGGTTAGATACAGAGTAAAGCTCCCTCTACACTGTCCCATCAAACACTCCCAGGGCAGGTACAGCACGGGTTAGATGCAGAGTAAAGCTCCCTCTACACTGTCCCATCAAACACTCCCAGGGCAGTTACAGCACCGGTTAGATACAGAGTAAAGCTCCCTTTACACTGTCCCAAACAACACTCCCAGGGCAGGTGCAGCACGGGTTAGATACAGAGTAAAGCTCCCTCTAGACTGTCCCATCAAACACTCCCAGGGCAGGTGCAGCACGTGTTAGACACAGAGTAAAGCTCCCTCTACACTGTCCCATCAAACACTCCCACGGCAGGTACAGCACGGGTTAGATACAGAGTAAAGCTCCCTCTACTCGGTCCCATCAAACACTCCCAGGGCAGGTACAGCACGGATTAGATACAGAGTAAAGCTCCCTCTACAATGTCCCATCAAACACTCCCAGGGCAGGTACAGCAGGGGTTAGATACAGAGTAAAGCTCCCTCTACACTGTCCCATCAAACACTCCCAGGGCAGGTACAGCACTGGTTAGATACAGAGTAAAGCTCCCTCTACACTGTCCCATCAAACACTCCCAGGGCAGGTACAGCATGGGTTAGATACAGAGTAAAGCTCCCTCTACACTGTCCCATCAAACACTCCCAGGGCAGGTACAGCACAGGTTAGATACAGAGTAAAGCTCCCTCTACACTGTCCCATCAAACACTCCCAGGGCAGGTACAGCACGGGTTAGATACAGAGTAAAGCTCCCTCTACACTGTCCCATCAAACACTCCCAGGGCAGGTACAGCACGGGTTAGATACAGAGTAAAGCTCCCTCTACACTGTCCCATCAATCACTCCCAGGGCAGGTACAGCACGGGTTAGATACAGAGTAATGCTCCCTCGACACAGTCCCATCAAACACTCCCAGGGCAGGTACAGCATGGGTTAGATACAGAGTAAAGCTCCCTCTACACTGTCCCATCAAACACTCCCAGGGCAGGTACAGCACGGGTTAGATACAGATTAATGCTCCCTCTCCACAATCCCATCAAACACTCCCAGGGCAGGTGCAGCACGGGTTAGATACAGAGTAAAGCTCCCTCTACACTGTCCCACAAACACTCTCAGGGCAGGTACAGCACGGGTTAGATACTGAGTAAAGCTCCCTCTACACTGTCGCATCAAACACTCCCGGGGCAGGTACAGCACGGATTAGATACAGAGTAAAGCTCCCTTTACACTGTCCCAACAAACACTCCCAGGGCAGGTACAGCACGGGTTAGATTCAGAGTAAAGCTCCCTCTACACAGTCCCATCAAACACTCCCAGGGCAGGTGCAGCACGGGTTAGGCACAGAGTAAAACTCCCTCTACACTGTCCCATCAAACACTCCCAGGGCAGGTACAGCACGGGTTAGATACAGAGTAAAGCTCCCTCTACACTGTCCCATCAAACACTCCAAGGGCAGGTCCAGCACGGGTTAGATACAGAGTAAAGCTCCCTCTACACTGCCCGATCAGACACTCGCTGGGCAGGTACAGCACGGGTTCGATACAGAGTAAAGCTCTCTCTACACTGTCCCATCAAACACTCCCAGGGCAGATACAGCACGGGTTAGATACACAGTAAAGCTCCCTCTACGCTGTCCCATCAAACACTCCCAGGGCAGGCACAGCACGGGTTAGATACAGAGTAAAGCTCCCTCTACACTGTCCCATCAAACACTCCCAGGGCAGGTACAGCACGGGTTAGATACAGAGTAAAGCTCCCTCTACACTGTCCCCTCCGACACGCCCAGGGCAGGTGCAGCACGGGTTAGATACAGAGTAAAGCTCCCTCTACACTGCCCCATCAAACACTCCCAGGGCAGGTACAGCACGGGTTAGATACAGAGTAAAGCTCCCTCTACACTGTCCCATCAAACACTCCCAGGGCAGGTACAGCACGGGTTACATGCAGAGTAAAGCTCCCTCTACACTGTCCCATCAAACACTCCCAGGGCAGGTACAGCACGTGTTAGATACAGAGTAAAGCTCCCTCTACACTGTCCCATCAAACACTCCCTGGGCAGGTACAGCACGAGTTAGATACAGAGTAAAGCTCCCTCTACACTGTCCCATCAAACACTCCCAGGGCAGATACAGCACGGGTTAGATACAGAGTAAAGCTCCCTCTACACTGTCCCATCAAACACTCCCAGGGCAGGTACAGCACGGTTTAGATACAGAGTAAGGCTCCCTCTACACTGTCCCATCAAACATTCCCAGGGCAGGTACAGCACGGGTTAGATACAGAGTAAAGCTCCCTCTACACTTTCCCATCAAACACTCCCAGGGCAGGTACAGCACGGGTTAGATGCAGAGTAAACCTCCCTCTACACTGTCCCATCAAACACTCCCAGGGCAGGTACAGCACGTGTTAGATACAGAGTAAAGCTCCCTCTACACTGTCCCATCAAACACTCCCTGGGCAGGTACAGCACGAGTTAGATACAGAGTAAAGCTCCCTCTACACTGTCCCATCAAACACTCCCAGGGCAGATACAGCACGGGTTAGATACAGAGTAAAGCTCCCTCTACACTGTCCCATCAAACACTCCCAGGGCAGGTACAGCACGGTTTAGATACAGAGTAAGGCTCCCTCTACACTGTCCCATCAAACATTCCCAGGGCAGGTACAGCACGGGTTAGATACAGAGTAAAGCTCCCTCTACACTGTCCCATCAAGCACTCCCAGGGCAGGTACAGCACGGGTTAGATACAGAGTAAATCTCCCTCTACACTGCCCCATCAAACACTCCCAGGGCAGGTACAGCACGGGTTAGATACAGAGTAAAGCTCCCTCTACACTGTCCCATCAAACACTCCCATGGCAGGTACAGCAGGGGTTAAATACAGAGTAAAGCTCCCTCTACACTGTCCCATCAAACACTCCCAGGCCAGGTACAGCACGGGTTAGATACAGATTAAAGCTCTGTGGTGTATGTGCCTTTAAGAGCAATTATGGTGTATGTGCCTTTAAGAGCCCCAGGTGTGCGTAATGCCGGTAATTGCCATTTGGGCTATATAAGCCTGTGTATTGTGTATATCCTTTAGAAACCCCCCCCCAGACTTGCTTAGTAAATACCTATGAACCAACTCCTGTCTTCAGTGTCTTTATCTACACACGAACACTACAGTGGCGACGAAGTGGAAACGGACTTACCTGCAATTCGGCAGCACCTCAAGGACATCGATTCCTCCAGCGTCCAGAAGACTCAAGGAAGTAATAGAAACTGTGGTTTCACCAGCTGGCCAAGTTGGTGACAGGTACTGTGCTAATCCTTCCTGGGCGTCAGGCTGGAGCTCCAGCGGCGGGCTCTACAGCTGAGACAGGCAGCGAAATCGGAGGCAAGCAATAACGGACTGGGAGGGTGCACGCGAGAGACGGCCGGCGCGGCAAGCAGGTCAGCGTTTAGACCTCCGTCGGGAATGAGTCTCCAACAGTGAATAAACGGAAACCACAGTAAAACAGCGTTGTTATCGGTAGCAGCGGCGGGAAAGCGCGGGAAGCGCTATATCGTTGCTACAGAGAGAAAAAAAGAAAAGCGCGGGAAACGCCATATCTTTTCTGAAATGCCTAAATCTGGTAATATTGAGGCTTTTGATGGCGAAATAGAAGATTGGACCACATACGTGGAAAGAGTAGAGGTTTATTGCACTGCAAATGGAATAACAGATGAAAAAAAAGCTTCAGTACTTCTGAACTTAATGGGCGCGAAGACATACGGGCTATTACGAAATTTAATCACTCCAGCCAAACCAAAGGACAAGACTTTTTAAGAAATTGTTGATACCCTGCAGGAGCATTTAAACCCAACACCGCTGCTGATAGCGGAACGATTCAAGTTCTTCAAGAGAAATCAACACAAGAATGAAAGTAACGCTGATTACCTAAACGAATTAAGAAAGCTATCAAAGTACTGCCAATTCGGAGCAGGACTATCGGATTATCTTCGAGACAAATTTGTTTGCGGTCTCCTAAGTGAAGGAACACAAAAAAGACTGCTTTCTGAAAAAGATTTAACATTGGACAAAGCTTTCAGTATGGCTGTATCATACGAAGCAGCAGCAAAAGGAGCTGCAGAGATACAACAAGAGGCACAGGACTTCGGCACCCATAAAATGACACAGGAGTTCGGAAGATGTTATCGCTGCGGCAGATCCACCCATAACCAGAGGGACTGCTGGTTCAAGGGCAAAGCATGCAGGCAATGTGGTAAGATTGGACACATTGCACGGGTATGCCAATCTGGACAAAATAAATCCACTGACAGAAAACAAAAAATCAATAAAGAAAAGTACAGGAAGGTACAAATGATGACGGACAATAGCTCCGAAGACCAGAATAGCGATAGCGACTCCGGAAACAAGAGACTAAGCTGTCTCAAATTACATAATGTACTTGCCAAAGAGGATTACCAAACCATTTGGGTTACCCTCACAATAGCAGGGTCCCCAGTTAAAATGGAGCTAGATACAGGATCAGCTCTAACCGTAATAAATCGACGAGATTACGAGAGGCTATTTTCGTATATACCTCTAAAAGACACATCCATTATCTTAAAAACATATACGGGGCAGAAAGTCTACCCCAAAGGAAAAATAAGGGTGCCTGTGGTATACAACGGCAAAGAAATACAAAAGTTGTATTTATACATTCTACAAGATGGTGGTCCACCGTTGTTGGGACGTGAATGGATAAGGAAGATACGTTTAGACTGGCACTCCATTCAGGCACTGACGGTGACCAGTAAGGAAAAAAACAATGATGACATCATACCTGAACGATTAAAAGACATCTTGGCCAACGCCAAAGAAGTGTTTCAAGAGAAACTAGGAACCTTGAAAGGCACCACCGCCTCAATAAAAGTGGAAGATACAGCAATTCCAAAATTTTTTAAGGCAAGACCGGTGCCATACGCAATATGTCCGGCAGTCGAGGCAGAGCTGAAGAATTTGGAAAAGGCAGGCGTATTATCCAAAATAGATTGGAGCGAATGGGCAACACCCATCGTTCCAGTCATGAAAAAAACATTGAAAAATAACTCTGAGGAACAGAAAAAAATTCGCATCTGTGGGGACTTTAAGGTGACTGTAAACCCGGTCCTTCACACGGTACAGTATCCTCTTCCGAGGATAGAAGATATTTTCGCCTCACTATCCGGAGGGAAACGTTTCACAAAAATTGACTTGGCACAGGCATATCTACAGATGGAGGTTGAGGAGACCTCTAAAAAGTATCTCACAATAAACACACACAAAGGCCTGTACCAGTACAATCGACTGGTTTTTGGAATAGCATCAGCTCCAGCTATCTGGCAAAGAGCTATGGAGCAAGTCCTGCAAGGGATTCCGGGGACTCAATGCTACCTAGACGACATCCTTATAACAGGAGAAAACGACAACGAGCACCTTGCCAATTTGGAGCAGGTGCTCACTAGGCTGAAAGAACGGGGCCTACGAGCAAATCGCCCCAAGTGCGAATTTTTCCAAAATCAGATATCATATTGTGGCCACATAATTAATAAGGAAGGGTTGCATAAGTCACCTGAAAAAATTGAAGCAGTTATAAAAGCCCCAGCACCTGAAAATGTTTCACAATTAAGGTCATTCCTGGGATTAATAAATTACTATCATAAATTTTTACCGAACTTATCAACTATTCTACACCCTCTTAATGATCTTCTACAGACAGGAGTGATTTGGAAATGGAACGAAGACTGTAAACGTGCCTTCCATAAATGTAAAGACTTAATCACATCTGAGAAAATTTTGGCTCATTACAACCCATCACTACCAATCAGACTGGCGTGCGATGCATCCCCTTACGGCATAGGAGCGGTATTGTCCCATAGATCCCCTGATGGCTCGGAACGGCCGATAGCTTTTGCGTCACGCTCATTGAACTCAGCTGAGCGTAACTATGCCCAGATAGACAGGGAAGCACTCAGCCTGGTATGGGGAGTGAAGAAATTCAACCATTACCTACACGGACAAAAATTTACCTTGCTGACTGACCATCAACCCCTCATCTCCATATTCAACCCTAAAAAAGGTGTCCCCATTATGACGGCACAAAGACTACAGAGGTGGTCCCTTTTTCTAGGGGCACACCAATACAACATTGAATACAAAGGGTCAAAACAGCATGGGAATGCTGACGGTTTATCACGCCTACCGTTGCCAACGATAGAAGAGGCACCTACAGTAGACCCAGTAGAGATATTCCACTCTACCATAGTGGAATGTCTACCGGTGACAAATTCTGCCATTGAAAGGGAGACAAGAAATGACCCTACTCTCTCACGGGTCTACGATTTAACAGTGAAGGGATGGCCAGCACATGGTGAACCACTGTTGCCAGCATTCTCGCAAAGAAGAGAACAGCTGTCAGTGTGCCGAGGAACCTTGATGTGTGGATCCAGAGTGGTGATTCCACCCAAACTCCAGGATAAAGTGCTAAAGGAGCTTCACGAGGGGCATCTGGGTGGAGTGAAAATGAAGAACCTAGCTAGGGCGTTTGTATGGTGGCCAGGTATCGATGGAGACATCGAAGACATGACCAAGAGCTGCCTAGGATGCCAGAAGGTCCAAAATGCTCCGCCACAGGCCCCTCTACATCCATGGGAGTGGCCCTCATCTCCCTGGCAAAGGGTGCACATCGACTTTGCTGGTCCATTTATGGACTCAATGTTCTTAATCGCAGTTGATGCACACTCCAAGTGGCCGGAGGTAATAAAGATGTCCTCCACCACCACGGAAAAAACCATCACAGTATTAAGGACCATATTTGCCAGGAATGGGCTGCCGGAGCAGATACGTTCTGATAATGGACCGCAATTTGTGTCCGAAGAATTCAGAAAGTTCTTAAAGAACAATGGGGTAAAGCACTACACGTCCGCCCCATACCATCCCGCCACCAATGGATTGGCTGAAAGGTTTGTCCAGACCTTCAAGAAGGCCATCAAGGCCATGGGTAATGAAGACATAAAACTTCAGCACAAGGTGGATAACTTCTTATTTGCATATAGGAATGCAACGCATATGGTTACTAACCAAACTCCCGCCATGATGTTCTACAATAGAAACCTAAGATGCCGGCTGGATTTGGTCAAGCCCAACATCCGAAGGGACGTGGAGAACCGGCAGTTTCAGGGCATGAATGAAAGGCCAATTAGGGCCTTCCAGATAGGCCAACCGGTTTTGGCCCGGGACTACCGTACCGAGAAATGGCAGCCTGGAACTATCTGCACACGATTAGGACCACTGATGTATACCGTGGACATCGGAGACAGCATAATAAGGTGCCATGCTGACCAAATCATCAAGTCATCCGAAAAGGGACAACCTACACCACCACTCTATACATCTAACGATGAAGTAGAGATACCCATATCTACCTCCGATCCGGTGATACTGGAGCCCGATGAACCCGACACTGGCCTTCAAGCTGAATCAGCCTTGCCAGAAGAACCTACTACACCACCAGAAACTACTACACCCCCGAGGCGTTATCCGGACCGAGTCAGGAAGCCTCCTGAGAGACTAACTTATAATTAATTAATACAGCAATGTATATTATTTTGCATATAACATGTAATTAATAATTACTTAAAATATGATGTACTAGTTAGCTAGAAGGGGAGGAATTGTGGTGTATGTGCCTTTAAGAGCAATTATGGTGTATGTGCCTTTAAGAGCCCCAGGTGTGCGTAATGCCGGTAATTGCCACTTGGGCTATATAAGCCTGTGTATTGTGTATATCCTTTAGAAACCCCCCCACCCCCCAGACTTGCTTAGTAAATACCTATGAACCAACTCCTGTCTTCAGTGTCTTTATCTACACACGGACACTACAAGCTCCCTCTACACTGTCCCATCAAACACTCCCAGGGCAGGTACAGCGCGGGGTTAGATACAGAGTAAAGCTCCCTCTACACTGTCCCATCAAACACTCCCAGGGCAGGTACAGCACGGGGTTAGATACAGAGTAAAGCTCCCTCTACACTGTCCCATCAAACACTCCCAGGGCAGGTACAGCACGGGGTTAGATACAGAGTAAAGCTCCCTCTACACTGTCCCATCAAACACCCCAGGGGCAGGTACAGCACGGGTTAGATACAGAGTAAAGCTCCCTCTACACTGTCCCATCAAACACTCCCAGGGCAGGTACAGCACGGGTTAGATACAGAGTAAAGCTCCCTCTACACTGTCCCATCAAACACTCCCAGGGCAGGTACAGCACGGGGTTAGATACAGAGTAAAGCTCCCTCTACACTGTCCCATCAAACACTCCCAGGGCAGGTACAGCACGGGGTTAGATACAGAGTAAAGCTCCCTCTACACTGTCCCATCAAACACTCCCAGGGCAGGTACAGCACGGGGTTAGATACAGAGTAAAGCTCCCTCTACACTGCCCCATCAAACACTCCCAGGGCAGGTACAGCACGGGGTTAGATACAGAGTAAAGCTCCCTCTACACTGTCCCATCAAACACTCCCAGGGCAGGTACAGCACGGGGTTAGATACAGAGTAAAGCTCCCTCTACACTGTCCCATCAAACACCCCCGGGGCAGGTACAGCATGGGTTAGATACAGAGTAAAGCTCCCTCTACACTGTCCCATCAAACACTCCCAGGGCAGGTACAGCACGGGGTTAGATACAGAGTAAAGCTCCCTCTACACTGTCCCATCAAACACTCCCAGGGCAGGTACAGCACGGGGTTAGATACAGAGTAAAGCTCCCTCTACACTGTCCCATCAAACACTCCCAGGGCAGGTACAGCACGGGTTAGATACAGAGTAAAGCTCCCTCTACACTGTCCCATCAAACACTCCCAGGGCAGGTACAGCACGGGGTTAGATACAGAGTAAAGCTCCCTCTACACTGTCCCATCAAACACTCCCAGGGCAGCTACAGCACGGGTTAGATACAGAGTAAAGCTCCCTCTACACTGTCCCATGAAACACTCCCAGGGCAGGTACAGCACGGGGTTAGATACAGAGTAGCGAGCTCCACATTCTCACCACTCTCTGGGTAAAGAAGTTTCTCCTGAATGCCCGATTTGATTGATTAGTGACGATCTTATATCGATGGCTCCTTTTTTTGGGCTCCCACACAAGTGGAAAAATCTTCTCTACGTCTAATTTGCACATTATTTGCCCATTAAACTCAGCGTAGATAATTAGGGCTGGTGCTTAATAGCGCAAGCACAAGGGTAATGTTCTTGCCCTGCCAATCAACCTCTCCAGCCCAGAAAGGGAACAACTTAATCTCATTCCTACAGCTAGTCAAATTGTTGTTCGAAATCTTTAACATTTAATTTTTTTTTACTTTTCATTTCTGTCTGTTTTCTCTCTCTCTCTTAATCTAATCTTTCTTTCCCTCTCTATTTCTCTTTCTGTACATGTGTTGACTCTAATTCAACCTAATTTCTTCTCCGTTCCTCTGGTTCTTTCTCAATCCTTAAATCTCATTGGGTTACGGAGATCGACTGTTGGTCCTGTTGTTCACTGAGGTCCCAGAAGAGAAGGTGGAGGAAAGGGTAAAGTCAAGGCGTCGACAGTGAAAATAATTCAACTGCAGGGGCCAAAAAGTGAGCGGAAGCAAGGTGAAGTGGAGTTTGTGGGCAGTTTCTCCGAGAGGAGGACTACTGGCCAACGCTGAGTATGTGGGCTGTGGGGAGAGTGAGTCTGGGGGCAGAGGAATGCAGAGTTAGGTGGGGTTACTGAGATAAGGTGGGGGAGGTGTGGAGGGATTTGAAAATCACAATACCTGTAATTTGTAATCACCACTAAGGCAGAGTGATAATAGTAAAAGAAATGGTTTTAAAAACTGTGGCTACTGGGTCGATTGAAAGAGCGATAGCTTGTCATTGGGTAAGGCTATCAGGGGCTGTGGAGCAAAGGTGAGTAAATGGAGTTAAGATACAGATCAGTCGTGATCTCATTGAATGGGGGAACAGGCTCGAGGGGCTGAATGGCCTCCTCCTGCACCTATGATCTTATGTTCCTAAATCCTAGGTAGCATGTGGCAGAAAGGCAATAAATATATAAACCTTGGAACCTTGGATATACAAGCTGCCAAACATTTTCCGTGTTCCTGCTACTGCTCTATCCGCTATTTTAGTCCCCCAGGTTAATCCGTTTATTATGAATGGGTGAGCACCTCCACGACACCAGTGTTTACACAGATGTCGGACGGTCACAGTAAGCACTTGTCTCGATTCACTCGATTAATCCCGGGGATGAGGGGATGGACATATGAGGAGAGGTTGAGTAGATTGGGACTCTACTCATTGGAGTTCAGAAGAATGAGAGGCGATCTTATTGAAACATATAAGATTATGAAGGGGTTGGATCGGGTGGATGCAGGGAGGATGTTCCAGATGATGGGTGAAACTAGAACTAGGGGGCATAGTCTTAGAATAAGGGGCTGCTCTTTCAAAACTGAGATGAGGAGGAACTACTTCACTCAGAGGGTGGTAGGTCCATGGAATATGCTGCCCCAAAAAGCTGTCGAAGCTACATCATTACATAAATTTAAAACAGAAATAGACAGTTTCCTAGTAGAAAAGGGAATTAAGGGTTACGGGGAGCGGGCAGGAATTTGGACATGAGTCTAGGTTCGGATAGGTCATGGCCCTGTGGGTAGCGGAGCGGGCCCAGGGGCCGTGTAGCCTGATCCTGCTCCTGTTTTCGTGTGTCTAATGCTGTTAGATTCAGGAGATAGTCCTGTCATAGTGGATTGGCGGTTAGGATCAGATCAGCCATGATCTTATTGAATGGCGGAGCAGGCTCGAGGGGCCAATTGGCCTACTCCTGCTCCTATTTCTTATGTTCTTATGTTGTCGGCGGATCTCTCCTATTGCCAATTCTCAGCTGTACAGCAGCTCCAATGAAAACTGTTTACTCTGACAGCTTCTCTGGATTCGGGGCAACTCACAGTCGGAGGTTCCAGGATTGTTGTACAGTCTGTCGAACACCAAGCCTGTTGGCCCAAACTCCTTCACTGCCCTCTGAAACATCTATCAGAAGGCAGAGCGAGTGTGTCCGACAGTGCGGGCTGCTGCAGCATCTCGCTCACTTCGCAGCTGGCTCGGGCTGAAGGCAGGCGATGGACAGCGGGAGGCGGACCCTTGCTAGCAGTGACCTTAACCAAATTTAATAGGAGTGATAAAGGACTCGGGCAGCCTAGGTGAGTATCAGGATAGTGAAGGGGATGCTTGATCAGACACTCCTAGACATGGGGAATGTCTCACGGGTATCATAGAAGCTCACAGCACTGAAGGAGGCCATTCGGCCCAGCGTGCCTGTGCCGGCTCTTTGACCAAGCTCTCCAATTAGTCCCACTCCCCCCTGCTCTTTCCCCAAAGCCCTGCAAATCTTTCCTTTTCAGGTATTTATCCAATTCCCTTTTGAAAGTTACTATTGAATCTGCTTCCACCGCCCTTTCAGGCAGCGCATTCCAGATCACAACAACTCGCTGCGTAAAAAGAAATGTTTCCTTATGTCTCCTCTGGTTCTTTTGCCAATTGCCTTCACTCTGTGTCCTCTGGTTACCGACCCTCCTGCCACTGGCAACAGTTTCTCCTTATTTACTCCATCAAAGCCCTTCATGATTTTGAACACCTCTATCAAATCTCCTCGTAACCTTCTCTGCTCCAAGGAGAACAACCCCAGCTTCTTCAGTCTCGCCACATAACTGAAGTCCCTGATTCCATTCCGACCACCCAATCTTCTGTTTGATCCATTTATTTCAGGACACCGGGGCTGATTTTTGATTCTGGCTATAATTCGGGCGAGGGGCTTCCTGCACCTGCCCGTGCTGGGGGTGGCGTGTCGGGAAATCGCACAATTCTCTGCGGATTCGAGCGGGAAGGGTGTCATGACCGGGAGCACCGGGGAATCGGCAGCGGGTGGGAAGGTTTTTATGGGGGCAGGAGGAGCAAATATTCCTATGGAACAAACATCGTCCCCGGGGTCTGTGACTGACAAGAGCAGAGTGGGAACCTAAATAAATTTACAAAAATGGCAAAGCAATAATGTTTGGAACAGACAATACTGGAAATACTCAACAGGTCAGGCAGCACCGGTGGAAAGAGAAACAGAGTTAACGTTTCAGCTCGATGTTGGAACTGGACTGGGGAGAGATTAATAACTGTCTGTGCATCGGGAGATTTAAGCACCATTCTCTCAGGCTCCAGCTGCAACATGTTTTTTATATATATGTAGATTTGAGACAGATCCCAACTTTGCAGATAGAGAGCTTGTCAGTGTGAGACGCTGCTGGAATTTAATTTTCTCGGCAGGTCACAAGTACTCAGACATGGACACACGGTAAATCACATGAAGTTCTGTCTGTGAGCAGGTAATCAGTGCAGCAGCGCCTCACTGCTCTGGGACCAGGCTCGAATCACAAGGCCCCACTGTATCAAGCAGTTCATATCCTGACATTTACACACTGCTTTTCATTATTTATTCATTCATGGGATGTGGGCGTCGCTGGCGAGGCCGGCATTTATTGCCCATCCCTAATCATCCTCGAGAAGGTGGTGGTGAGCCGCCTTCTCGAACCGCTGCAGTCCGTGTGGTGAAGCTGCTCCTACCGTGCTGTTAGGGAGGGAGTTCCCGGATTTTGATGAAGGATCAGCCGATATATTTTGAAGAAGGGTTCGACCCGAAGCGTCAACTCAAATTTCTGTCCACGGATGTTGCCTGACCTGCTGAGTTTTTCCAGCATTTTCTGTTGTTATTTCGGATTTCCAACATCCGCAGTATTTTGCTATCGATATATTTCCAGGTCAGGATGGTTTGTGACTTGGAGGGAACCTGGAGATGGTGGTGTTCCCATGCACCTGCTGCCCTTACAGAAAGACTTGACAGACTTGCATTTCGATAGCGCCTTTCACAAACTCGGAATGTCCCAAAGCGCTTTATAGCCAATAAAGCACTTTTAAAATGTAGTCGCTGTTGTAATGTAGGAAACGCAGCAGAACAATTTGCACACAGCAAGCTCCCACAAACAGCAATGTGAAAATGAATTGATGGAACAGCTTGGCTCGAGGCGCGGCCAGTTCTGGAGCACAAGCCTTCAGCACAATAGCCGGGATGTTGTCGGGGCCCATAGCCTTTGCTGTATCCAGTGCGCTCAGCTGATTCTTGATATCACGGGGAGTGAATCGAATTGGCTGAAGATTGGCTTCTGTGATGGTGGGGACCTCAAGAGGAGGCCGAGATGGATCATCCACTCAGCACTTCTGGATGAAGAAGACTGCTCATGGGATCTGAGGTGAATTGGACTGTTGGAGGTGGGGTAGTTCCAAGAGGGTTGCAGTGAGGAACTGTAACACAGTGAGAAAAGAATATGGCAACAGAAAGGGAATGTACAGGTCCATTGAAGCCTCTACATCTCGATACAGATACTGAGATGTGTGTTCAGATACTGGACTGCACTGGGTAACTGAGGGAGCTTTACTCTGTAGCTAACCTGTTCTGTACCTGCCCTGGGAGTGTTTGATGGGACAGTGTAGAGTGAGCTTTACTCTGTATCTAACCCATGCTGTACCTGCCCTGGGAGTGTTTGATGGGACAGTGTCGAGGGAGCTTTACTCTGTATCTAACTTGTGCTGTACCTGCCCTGGGAGTGTTTGATGGGACAGAGTAGAGGAAGCTTTACTCTGTATCTAACCTGTGCTGTACCTGCCCTGGGAGTGTTTGACGGGACAGTGTAGAGGGAGCTTTACTCTGTATCTAAACCCGTGCTGTACCTGCCCTGTGAGTGTTTGATGGGACAGTGTAGAGGGAGCTTTACTCTGTATCCATCCCGTGCTGTACCTGCCCTGGGAGTGTTTGATGGGACAGTGTAGAGGGAGCTTTACTCTGTATCTAATCCGTGCTGTACCTGCTCTGGGAGTGTTTGATGGGACAGTGTAGAGGGAGCGTTACTCTGTATCTAACCCGTGCTGTACCTGCTCTGGGAGTGTTTGATGGGACAGTGTACAGGGAGCTTTACTCTGTATCTAACCCGTGCTGTACCTGCCCTGGGAGTGTTTGATGGGACAGTGTAGAGGGAGCTTTACTCTGTATCTAACCTGTGCTGTACCTGCCCTGGGAGTGTTTGATGGGACAGTGTAGAGGGAGCTTTACTCTGTATCTAACCCGTGCTGTACCTGCCCTGGGAGTGTTTGATGGGACAGTGTAGAGGGAGCGTTACTCTGGATCTAACCCGTGCTGTACCTGCCCTGGGAGTGTTTGATGGGACAGTGTAGAGGGGGCGTTACTCTGTATCTAACCCGTGCTGTACCTGCCCTGGGAGTGTTTGATGGGACAGTGTAGAGGGAGCTTTACTCTGTATCTAACCCGTGCTGTACCTGCCCTGGGAGTGTTTGATGGGATGGTGCAGAGGGTTCTTTACTCTGTATCTAACCCGTGCTGTACCTGACCTGGGAGTGTTTGATGGGACAGTGTAGAGGGAGATTTACTCTGTATCTAGCCTGTGCTGTACCTGCCCTGGGAGTGTTTGATGGGACAGTGTAGAGGGAGCGTTACTCTGTATCTAACCCGTGCTGAACCTGCCCTGGGAGTGTTTGATGGGACAGTGCAGAGGGAGCGTCACTCTATATCTAATCCGTGCTGTACCTGGCCTGGGAGTTTTTGATGGGACAGTGTAGAGAGAGCTTTACTCTGTATCTAACCTGTGCTGTACCTGCCCTGGGAGTGTTTGATGGGACAGTGTAGAGGGAGCTTTACTCTGTATCTAACCCGTGCTGTACCTGCCCTGGGAGTGTTTGATGGGCAGTGCAGAGGGAGCTTTACTCTGTATCTAACCCATGCTGTACCTGCCCTGGGAGTGTTTGATGGGACAGTGTAGAGGGAGCTTTACTCTGTATCTAACCCGTGCTGTACCTGCCCTGGGAGTGTTTGATGGGGACAGTGTAGAGGGACCTTTACTCTGTATCTAACCCGTGCTGTACCTGCCCTGGGAGTGTTTGATGGGACAGTGTAGAGGGAGCTTTACTCTGTATCTAACCTGTGCTGTACCTGCCCTGGGAGTGTTTGATGGGACAGTGCAGAGGGAGCTTTACTCTGTATCTAACCTGTGCTGCACCTGCCCTGGGAGTGTTTGATGGGACAGTGTAGAGGGAGCTTTACTCTGTATCTAACCCGTGCTGTACCTGCCCTGGGAGTGTTTGATGGGACAGTGTAGAGGGAGCTTTACTCTGTATCTAACCCGTGCTGTACCTGCCCTGGGAGTGTTTGATGGGACAGTGTAGAGTGAGCTTTACTCTGTATCTAACCCATGCTGTACCTGCCCTGGGAGTGTTTGATGGGACAGTGTCGAGGGAGCTTTACTCTGTATCTAACTTGTGCTGTACCTGCCCTGGGAGTGGTTGACGGGACAGTGTAGAGGGAGCTTTACTCTGTATCTAACCTGTGCTGTACCTGCCCTGGGAGTGTTTGATGGGACAGAGTAGAGGAAGCTTTACTCTGTATCTAACCTGTGCTGTACCTGCCCTGGGAGTGTTTGACGGGACAGTGTAGAGGGAGCTTTACTCTGTATCTAAACCCGTGCTGTACCTGCCCTGTGAGTGTTTGATGGGACAGTGTAGAGGGAGCTTTACTCTGTATCCATCCCGTGCTGTACCTGCCCTGGGAGTGTTTGATGGGACAGTGTAGAGGGAGCTTTACTCTGTATCTAATCCGTGCTGTACCTGCTCTGGGAGTGTTTGATGGGACAGTGTAGAGGGAGCGTTACTCTGTATCTAACCCGTGCTTTACCTGCTCTGGGAGTGTTTGATGGGACAGTGTACAGGGAGCTTTACTCTGTATCTAACCCGTGCTGTACCTGCCCTGGGAGTGTTTGATGGGACAGTGTAGAGGGAGCGTTACTCTGGATCTAACCCGTGCTGTACCTGCCCTGGGAGTGTTTGATGGGACAGTGTAGAGGGGGCGTTACTCTGTATGTAACCCGTGCTGTACCTGGCCTGGGAGTGTTTGATGGGACAGTGTAGAGGGAGCTTTACTCTGTATCTAACCCGTGCTGTACCTGCCCTGGGAGTGTTTGATGGGACAGTGTAGAGGGAGCTTTACTCTGTATCTAACCCGTGCTGTAACTGCCCTGGGAGTGTTTGATGGGACAGTGTAGAGGGATCTTTACTCTGTATCTAACCCGTGCTGTACCTGCCCTGGGACTGTTTGATGGGACAGTGTAGAGGGAGCTTTACTCTGTATCTAACCCGTGCTGTACCTGCCCTGGGAGTGTTTGATGGGACAGTGTAGAGGGAGATCTACTCTGTATCTAACCCGTGCTGTACCTGCCCTGGGAGTGTTTGATGGGACAGTGTAGAGGGAACTTTACTCTGTATCTAACCTGTGCTGTACCTGCCCTGGGAGTGTTTGATGGGACAGTGTAGAGGGAGCTTTACTCTGTATCTAACCCGTGCTGTACCTGCCCTGGGAGTGTTTGATGGGATGGTGTAGAGGGTTCTTTACTCTGTATCTAACCCGTGCTGTACCTGCCCTGGGAGTGTTTGATGGGACAGTGTAGAGGGAGATTTACTCTGTATCTAACCTGTGCTGTACCTGCCCTGGGAGTGTTTGATGGGACAGTGCAGAGGGAGCGTCACTCTATATCTAACCCGTGCTGTACCTGGCCTGGGAGTTTTTGATGGGACAGTGTAGAGAGAGCTTTACTCTGTATCTAACCCGTGCTGTTCCTGCCCTGGGAGTGTTTGATGGGACAGTGCAGAGGGTGCTTTACTCTGTATCTAACCCGTGCTGTACCTGCCCTGGGAGTGTTTGATGGGACAGTGTAGAGGGAGCTTTACTCTGTATCTAACCTGTGCTGTACCTACCCTGGGAGTGTTTGATGGGACAGTGTAGAGGGAGCTTTACTCTGTATCTAACCCGTGCTGTACCTGCCCTGGGAGTGTTTGATGGGACAGTGTAGAGGGATCTTTACTTTGTATCTAACCCGTGCTGTACCTGCCCTGAGAGTGTTTGATGGGATGGTGTGGAGGAAGTTTTACTCTGTATCTAACCTGTGCTGTACCTGTCCTGGGAGTGTTTGATGGGACAGTGTAGAGGGAGTTTTAATCTGTATCTGACCCGTGCTGTACCTGTCCTGGGAGTGTTTGATGGGACAGTGTAGACGGAGCTTTACTCTGTTTCTAACCCGTGCTGTACCTGCCCTGGGAGTGTTTGATGGGACAGTGTAGAGTGAGCTTTACTCTGTATCTAACCCGTGCTGTACCTGCCCTGGGAGTGTTTGATGGGACAGTGTAGAGGGAGCTTTACTCTGTATCTAACCCGTGCTGTACCTGCCCTGGGAGTGTTTGATGGGACAGTGTAGAGGGAGATTTACTCTGTATCTAACCCGTGCTGTACCTGACCTGTGAGTGTCTGATGGGACAGCGTAGAGGGAGCTTTACTCTGTATCTAACCCGTGCTGTAACTGCCCTGGGAGTGTTTGATGGGACATTGTAGAGGGAGCTTTACTCTGTCTCGAAACCGTGCTGTACCTGCCCTGGGAGTGTTTGATGGGACAGTGTAGAGGGAGCTTTACTCTGTATCTAACCCGTGATGTACCTGCCCTGGGAGTGTTTGATGGGGCAGTGTAGAGGGAGCTTTACTCTGTATCTAACCCGTGCTGTACCTGCCCTGGGAGTGTTTGATGGGACAGTGTAGAGGGAGCTTTACTCTGTATCTAACCCCGTGCTGTACCTGCCCTGGGAGTGTTTGATGGGACAGTGTAGAGGGAGCTTTACTCTGTATCTAACCCCGTGCTGTACCTGCCCTGGGAGTGTTTGATGGGACAGTTTAGAGGGAGCTTTACTCTGTATCGAACCCGTGCTGTACCTGCCCTGGGAGTGTTTGATGGGGCAGTGTAGAGGGAGCTTTACTCTGTATCTAACCCGTGCTGTACCTGCCCTGGGAGTGTTTGATGGGACAGTGTCGAGGGAGCTTTACTCTGTATCTATCCCGTGCTGTACCTGCCCTGAGAGTGTTTGATGGGACAGTGTAGAGGGAGCTTTACTCTGTATCTAACCCGTGCTGTACCTGCCCCGGGAGTGTTTGATGGGACAGTGTAGAGGGAGCTCTACTCTGTATCTAACCCGTGCTGTACCTGCCCTGGGAGTGTTTGATGGGACAGTGTAGAGGGAGCTTTACTCTGTATCTAACGTGTGCTGTACCTGCCCTGGGAGTGTTTGATGCGACAGTGTGGAGGGAACTTTACTCTGTATCTAACCCGTGCTGTACCTGCCCTGGGAGTGTTTGATGGGACAGTGTAGAGGAAGCTTTACTCTGTATCTAACCCATGCTGTACCTGCCCTGGGAGTGTTTGATGGGACAGTGTAGAGGGAGCTTTACTCTGTATCTAACCTGTGCTGTACCTGCCCTGGGAGTGTTTGATGGGACAGTGTAGAGGGAGCTTTACTCTGTATCTAACCCGTACTGTACCTGCCCTGGGAGTGTTTGATGGAAGAGTGTAGAGGGAGCTTTACTCTGTATCTAACCCGTACTGCACCTGCCCTGGGAGTGTTTGATGGGACAGTGTAGAGGGAGCTTTACTCTGTATCTAACCCGTGCTGTACCTGCCCTGGGAGTGTTTGATGGGACAGTGTAGAGGTAGCTTTACTCTGTATCTAACCCGTGCTGTACCTGCCCTGGGAGTGTTTGATGGGACAGTGTTGAGGGAGCGTTACTCTGTATCTAACCTGTGCTGTACCTGCCCTGGGAGTGTTTGATGGGACAGTGTAGAGGGAGCGTTACTCTGTATCTAACCCATGCTGTACCTGCCCTGGGAGTGTTTGATGGGACAGTGTAGAGGGAGCGTTACTCTGTATCTAACCCGTGCTGTACCTGCCCTGGGATTGTTTGATGGGGCAGTGTAGAGGGAGCTTTACTCTGTATCTAACACGTGCTGTACCTGCCCTGGGAGTGTTTGATGGGACAGTGTAGAGGGAGCTTTACTCTGTATCTAACCCGTGCTGTACCTGCTCTGGGAGTGTTTGATGGGACAGTGTAGAGGGAGCTTTACTCTGTATCTAACCCGTGCTGTACCTGCCCTGGGAGTGTTTGATGGGACAGTGTAGAGGGAGCTCTAATCTGTATCTAACCCGTGCTGTACCTGCCCTGGGAGCGTTTGATGGGACAGTGTAGAGGGAGCTTTACTCTGTATCTAACCTGTGCTGTACCTGCCCTGGGAGTGTTTGATGGGACAGTGTAGAGGGAGCTTTACTCTGTATCTAACCCGTGCTGTACCTGCCCTGGGAGTGTTTGATGGGACAGTGTAGAGGGAGCTTTACTCTGTATCTAACCTGTGCTACACCTGCCCTGGGAGTGTTTGATGGGACAGTGTAGAGGGAGCTTTACTCTGTATCTAACCGATGCTGTACCTGCCCTGGGAGTGTTTGATGGGACAGTGTAGAGGGAGCTTTACTCTGTATCTAACCTGTGCTGTACCTGCCCTGGGAGTGTTTGATGGGGACAGTGTAGAGGGACCTTTAATCTGTATCTAACCCGTGCTGTACCTGCCCTGGGAGTGTTTGATGGGACAGTGTAGAGGGAGCTTTACTCTGTATCTAACCCGTGCTGTACCTGCCCTGGGAGTGTTTGATTGGACAGTGTAGAGGGAGCTTTACTCTGTATCTAACCCGTGCTGTACCTGCCCTGGGAGTGTTTGATGGGACAGTGTAGAGGGAGATATACTCTGTATCTAACCTGTGCTGTACCTGCCCTGGTGGTGTTTGACGGGACAGTGTAGAGGGAGCTTTACTCTGTATCTAACCCCGTGCTGTACCTGCCCTGGGAGTGTTTGATGGGACAGTGTAGAGGGAGCTTTACTCTGTATCTTACCCATACTGTACCTGCCCTGGGAGTGTTTGATGGGACAGTGTAGAGGGAGCTTTACTCTGTATCGAACCTGTGCTGTACCTGCCCTGGGAGTGTTTGATGGGACAGTGTAGAGGGAGCTTTACTCTGTATCTAACCCGTGCTGTACCTGCCCTGGGAGTGTTTGATGGGACAGTGTAGAGGGAGCTTTACTCTGTCTCTAACCCGTGTTGTACCTGCCCTGGGAGTGTTTGATGGGACAGTGTAGAGGGAGCTTTACTCTGTATCTAACCTGTGCTGCACCTGCCTTGGGAGAGTTTGATGGGACAGTGTAGAGGGAGCGTTACTCTGTATCTAACCCGTAATGTACCTGCCCTGGGAGTGTTTGATGGGACAGTGTAGAGGGAGCTTTACTCTGTATCTAACCCGTGCTGTACCTGCCCTCGGACTGTTTGATGGGACAGTGTAGAGGGAGCTTTACTCTGTATCTAACCTGTGCTGTACCTGCCCTGGGAGTGTTTGATGGGACAGTGTAAAGGCAGCTTTACTCTGTATCTAACCCGTAGTGTACCTGCCCTGGGAGTGTTCGATGGGACAGTGTAGAGGCAGCTTTACTCTGTATCTAACCCGTACTGTACCTGTCCTGGGAGTGTTTGATGGGACAGTGTAGAGGGAGCTTTACTCTGTATCTAACCCGTGCTGTACCTGCCCTGGGAGTGTTTGATGGGACAGTGTAGAGGGAGCTTTACTCTGTATCTAACCCGTGCTGTACCTGCCCTGGGAGTGTTTGATGGGACAGTGTAGAGGGAGCTTTACTGTGTTTCTAACCCGTGCTGTACCTGCCCTGGGAGTGTTTGATGGGAGAGTGTAGAGGGAGCTTTACTCTGTATCTGACCCGTGCTGTACCTGCCCTGGGAGTGTTTGATGGGACAGTGTAGAGGGAGCTTTACTCTGTATCTAACCTGTGCTGTACCTGCCCTGGGAGTGTTTGATGGGACAGGGTAGAGGGAGCGTTACTCTGTATCTAACCCGTACTGTACCTGCCCTGGGAGTGTTTGATGGGACAGTGTAGAGGGAGCTTTACTCTGTATCTAACCCGTGCTGTACCTGCCCCAGGAGTGTTTGATGGGACAGTGTAGAGGGAGCTTTACTCTGTATCTAACGTGTGCTGTACCTGCCCTGGGAGTGTTTGATGGGACAGTGTAGAGGGAGCGTTACTCTGTATCTAACCCGTGCTGTACCTGGCCTGGGAGTGTTTGATGCGACAGTGAAGAGGGAGCGTTACTCTGTATCTAACCCATGCTGTACCTGCCCTGGGAGTGTTTGATGGGACAGTGTAGAGGGAGCGTTACTCTGTATCTAACCCGTGCTGTACCTGGCCTGGGAGTGTTTGATGGGACAATGTAGAGGGAGCTTTACTCTGTATCTAACCCGTGCTGTACCTGCCCTGGGAGTGATTGATGGGACAGTGTAGAGGGAGCTTTACTCTGTATCTAACCCCGTGCTGTACCTGCCCTGGGAGTGTTTGATGGGACAGTGCAGAGGGAGCTTTACTCTGTATCTAACCCCGTGCTGTACCTGCCCTGGGAGTGTTTGATGGGACAGTGTAGAGGGAGCTTTACTCTGTATCTAACCCGTGCTGTATCTGCCCTGTGAGTGTTTGATGGGGCAGTGTAGAGGGAGCTTTACTCTGTATCTAACCCGTGCTGTACCTCCCCTGGGAGTGTTTGATGGGACAGTGTAGAGGGAGCTCTAATCTTTATCTAACCCGTGCTGTACCTGCCCTGGGAGCGCTTGATGGGACAGTGTACAGGGAGCTTTACTCTGTATCTAACCTGTGCTGTACCTGCCCTGGGAGTGTTGATGGGACAGTGTAGAGGGAGCTTTACTCTGTATCTAACCCGTGCTGTACCTGCCCTGGGAGTGTTTGATGGGACAGTGTAGAGGGAGCTTTACTCTGTATCTAACCTGTGCTGTACCTGCCCTGGGAGTGTTTGATGGGGCAGTGAAGAGGGAGCTATACTCTGTATCTAACCTGTGCTGTACCTGCCCTGGGAGTGTTTGACGGGACAGTGTAGAGGGAGCTTTACTCTGTATCTAACCCCGTGCTGTACCTGCCCTGGGAGTGTTTGATGGGACAGTGTAGAGGGAGCTTTACTCTGTATCTAACCCGTGCTGTACCTGCCCTGGGAGTGTTTGATGGGACAGTGTAGAGGGAGCATTACTCTGTATCTAACCCATACTGTACCTGCCCTGGGAGTGTTTGATGGGACAGTGTAGAGGGAGCTTTACTCTGTATCGAACCTGTGCTGTACCTGCCCTGGGAGTGTTTGACGGGACAGTGTAGAGGGAGCTTTACTTTGTATCTAACCTGTGCTCTACCTGCCCTGGGAGTGTTTGATGGGACAGTGTAGAGGGAGCTTTACCCTGTATCTAACCCCGTGCTGTACCTGCCCTGGGAGTGTTTGATGGGACAGTGTAGAGGGAGCTTTACTCTGTTTCTAACCCGTGCTGTACCAGCCCTGGGAGTGTTTGATGGGACAGTGTAGAGGGAGCTTTACTCTGTATCTAACCCCTGCTGTACCTGCCCTGGGAGTGTTTGATGGGACAGTGTAGAGGGAGCTTTACTCTGTGTCTAACCCGTGCTGTACCTGCCCTGCGAGTGTTTGATGGGACAATGTAGAGGGAGCTTTACTCTGTATCCAACCCGTGCTGTACCTGCCCTGGAAGTGTTTGATGGGACAGTGTAGAGGGAGCGTTACTCTGTATCTGACCCGTGCTGTACCAGCCCTGGGAGTGTTTGATGGGACAGTGTAGAGGGAGCTTTACTCTGTATCTAACCCGTGCTGTACCTGCCCTGGGAGTGTTTGATGCTACAGTGTAGAGGGAGCTTTACTCTGTATCTAACCCCTGCTGTACCTACCCTGGGAGTGTTTGATGGGACAGTGTAGAGGGAGCTTTACTCTGTATCTAACCCGTGCTGTACCTGCCCTGGGAGTGTTTGATGGGACAGTATAGAGGGAGCTTTACTCTGTATCTAACCCGTGCTGTACCTGCCCTGGGAGAGTTTGATGGGGACAGTGTACAGGAAGCTTTACTCTGTATCTTATCCGTGCTGTACCTGCCCTGTGAGTGTTTGATGGGACAGTGTAGAGGGAGCTTTACTCTGTTTCTAACCCGTGCTGTACCTGCCCTGGGAGTGTTTGATGGGACAGTGTAGAGGGAGCTTTACTCTGTATCTAACCTGTGCTGTCCCTGCCCTGGGAGTGTTTGATGGGACAGTGTAGAGGGAGCTTTACTCTGTATCTAACCTGTGCTGTCCCTGCCCTGGGAGTGTTTGATGGGACAGTGTAGAGGGAGCATTACTCTGTATCTAACCCGTGCTGTACCTGCCCTCGGAGTGTTTGATGGGACAATGTAGAGGGAGCTTTACTCTGTATCTAACCTGTGCTGTACCTGCCCTGGGAGTGTTTGATGGGACAGTGTAGAGGGAGCTTTACTCTGTATCTAACCCGTACTGTACCTGCCCTTGGTGTGTTTGATGGGACAGTGTAGAGGGAGCTTTACTCTGTATCTAACCCGTACTGTACCTGCCCTGGGAGTGTTTGATGGGACAGTGTAGAGGGAGCTTTACTCTGTATCTAACCCGTGCTGTACCTGCCCTGGGAGTGTTTGATGGGACAGTGTAGAGGGAGCTTTACTCTGTATCTAACCCGTGCTGTACCTGCCCTGGGAGTGTTTGATGGGACAGTGTAGAGGGAGCTTTACTCTGTATCTAACCCGTGCTGTACCTGCCCTGGGAGTGTTTGATGGGACAGTGTAGAGGGAGCTTTACTCTGTATCTTACCCGTGCTGTCCCTGCCCTGGGAGTGTTTGATGGGACAGTGTAGAGGGAGCTTTACTCTGTATCTAACCTGTGCTGTACCTGCCTTGGGAGAGTTTGATGGGACAGTGTAAAGGGAGCGTTACTCTGTATCTAACCCGTACTGTACCTGCCCTGGGAGTGTTTGATGGGACAGTGTAGAGGGAGCTTTACTCTGTATCTAACCCGTGCAGTACCTGCCCTCGGACTGTTTGATGGGACAGTGCAGAGGGAGCTTTACTCTGTATCTAACCTGTGCTGTACCTGGCCTGGGAGTGTTTGATGGGACAGTGTAGAGGCCGCTTTACTCTGTATCTAACCCGTACTGTACCTGCCCTGCGAGTGTTTGATGGGACAGTGTAGAGGGAGCTTTACTCTGTATCTAACCCGTGCTGTACCTGCCCTGGGTGTGTTTGATGGGACAGTGTAGAGGGAGCTTTACTCTGTATCTAACCCGTGCTGTACCTGCCCTGGGAGTGTTTGATGGGACAGTGTAGAGGGAGCTTTACTCTGTATCTAACCCGTGCTGTACCTGCCCTGGGAGTGTTTGATGGGACAGTGTAGAATGAGCTTTACTCTGTATCTAACCCGTGCTGTACCTGCCCTGGGAGTGTTTGATGTGGACAGTGTAGAGGGACCTTTACTCTGTATCTAACCCGTGCTGTACCTGCCCTGGGAGTGTTTGATGGGACAGTGTAGAGGGAGCTTTACTCTGTATCTAACCCGTGCTGTACCTGCCCTGGGAGTGTTTGATGGGACAGTGTAGAGGGAGCTTTACTCTGTATCTAACCCGTGCTGTACCTGCCCTGGGAGTGTTTGATGGGACAGTGTAGAGGTAGCTATACTCTGTATCTAACCTGTGCTGTACCTGCCCTGGGAGTGTTTGACGGGACAGTGTAGAGGGAGCTTTACTCTGTATCTAACCCCGTGCTGTACCTACCCTGGGAGTGTTTGATGGGACAGTGTAGAGGGAGCTTTACTCTGCATCTAACCCGTGCTGTACCTGCCCTGGGAGTGTTTGATGGGACAGTGTAGAGGGAGCTTTACTCTGTATCTAACCCATACTGTACCTGCCCTGGGAGTGTTTGATGGGACAGTGTAGAGGGAGCTTTACTCTGTATCGAACCTGTGCTGTACCTGCCCTGGGAGTGTTTGACGGGACAGTGTAGAGGGAGCTTTACTTTGTATCTAACCTGTGCTGTACCTGCCCTGGGAGTGTTTGATGGGACAGCGTAGAGGGAGCTTTACTCTGTATCTAACCCGTGCTGTACCTGCCCTGGGAGTGTTTGACGGGACAGTGTAGAGGGAGCTTTACTCTGTATCTAACCCGTGCTGTACCTGCCCTGGGAGTGTTTGATGGGACAGTGTAGAGGGAGCTTTACTCTGTTTCTAACCCGTGTTGTACCTGCCCTGGGAGTGTTTGATGGGACAGTGTAGAGGGAGCTTTACTCTGTATCTAACCTGTGCTGTACCTGCCCTGGGAGTGTTTGATGGGACAGTGTAGAGGGAGCGTTACTCTGTATCTAACCCGTGCTGTACCAGCCCTGGGAGTGTTTGATGGGACAGTGTAGAGGGAGCTTTACTCTGTATCTAACCCGTGCTGTACCTGGCCTGGGAGTGTTTGATGGGACAGTGTAGAGGGAGCTTTACTCTGTATCTAACCCGTACTGTACCTGGCCTGGGAGTGTTTGATGGGACAGTGTAGAGGGAGCTTTACTCTGTATCTAACCCGTGCTGTACCTACCCTGGGAGTGTTTGATGGGACAGTGTAGAGGGAGCTTTACTCTGTATCTAACCCGTGCTGTACCTGCCCTGGGAGTGTTTGATGGGACAGTATAGAGGGAGCTTTACTCTGTATCTAACCCGTGCTGTACCTGCCCTGGGAGAGTTTGATGGGGACAGTGTACAGGAAGCTTTACTCTGTATCTTATCCGTGCTGTACCTGCCCTGTGAGTGTTTGATGGGACAGTGTAGAGGGAGCTTTACTCTGTTTCTAACCCGTGCTGTACCTGCCCTGGGAGTGTTTGATGGGACAGTGTAGAGGGAGCTTTACTCTGTATCTAACCTGTGCTGTCCCTGCCCTGGGAGTGTTTGATGGGACAGTGTAGAGGGAGCTTTACTCTGTATCTAACCTGTGCTGTCCCTGCCCTGGGAGTGTTTGATGGGACAGTGTAGAGGGAGCATTACTCTGTATCTAACCCGTGCTGTACCTGCCCTCGGAGTGTTTGATGGGACAATGTAGAGGGAGCTTTACTCTGTATCTAACCTGTGCTGTACCTGCCCTGGGAGTGTTTGATGGGACAGTGTAGAGGGAGCTTTACTCTGTATCTAACCCGTACTGTACCTGCCCTTGGTGTGTTTGATGGGACAGTGTAGAGGGAGCTTTACTCTGTATCTAACCCGTACTGTACCTGCCCTGGGAGTGTTTGATGGGACAGTGTAGAGGGAGCTTTACTCTGTATCTAACCCGTGCTGTACCTGCCCTGGGAGTGTTTGATGGGACAGTGTAGAGGGAGCTTTACTCTGTATCTAACCCGTGCTGTACCTGCCCTGGGAGTGTTTGATGGGACAGTGTAGAGGGAGCTTTACTCTGTATCTAACCCGTGCTGTACCTGCCCTGGGAGTGTTTGATGGGACAGTGTAGAGGGAGCTTTACTCTGTATCTTACCCGTGCTGTCCCTGCCCTGGGAGTGTTTGATGGGACAGTGTAGAGGGAGCTTTACTCTGTATCTAACCTGTGCTGTACCTGCCTTGGGAGAGTTTGATGGGACAGTGTAAAGGGAGCGTTACTCTGTATCTAACCCGTACTGTACCTGCCCTGGGAGTGTTTGATGGGACAGTGTAGAGGGAGCTTTACTCTGTATCTAACCCGTGCAGTACCTGCCCTCGGACTGTTTGATGGGACAGTGCAGAGGGAGCTTTACTCTGTATCTAACCTGTGCTGTACCTGGCCTGGGAGTGTTTGATGGGACAGTGTAGAGGCCGCTTTACTCTGTATCTAACCCGTACTGTACCTGCCCTGCGAGTGTTTGATGGGACAGTGTAGAGGGAGCTTTACTCTGTATCTAACCCGTGCTGTACCTGCCCTGGGTGTGTTTGATGGGACAGTGTAGAGGGAGCTTTACTCTGTATCTAACCTGTGCTGTACCTGCCCTGGGAGTGTTTGATGGGACAGTGTAGAGGGAGCTTTACTCTGTATCTAACCCGTGCTGTACCTGCCCTGGGAGTGTTTGATGGGACAGTGTAGAATGAGCTTTACTCTGTATCTAACCCGTGCTGTACCTGCCCTGGGAGTGTTTGATGTGGACAGTGTAGAGGGACCTTTACTCTGTATCTAACCCGTGCTGTACCTGCCCTGGGAGTGTTTGATGGGACAGTGTAGAGGGAGCTTTACTCTGTATCTAACCCGTGCTGTACCTGCCCTGGGAGTGTTTGATGGGACAGTGTAGAGGGAGCTTTACTCTGTATCTAACCCGTGCTGTACCTGCCCTGGCAGTGTTTGATGGGACAGTGTAGAGGTAGCTATACTCTGTATCTAACCTGTGCTGTACCTGCCCTGGGAGTGTTTGACGGGACAGTGTAGAGGGAGCTTTACTCTGTATCTAACCCCGTGCTGTACCTACCCTGGGAGTGTTTGATGGGACAGTGTAGAGGGAGCTTTACTCTGCATCTAACCCGTGCTGTACCTGCCCTGGGTGTGTTTGACGGGACAGTGTAGAGGGAGCTTTACTTTGTATCTAACCTGTGCTGTACCTGCCCTGGGAGTGTTTGATGGGACAGCGTAGAGGGAGCTTTACTCTGTATCTAACCCGTGCTGTACCTGCCCTGGGAGTGTTTGACGGGACAGTGTAGAGGGAGCTTTACTCTGTATCTAACCCGTGCTGTACCTGCCCTGGGAGTGTTTGATGGGACAGTGTAGAGGGAGCTTTACTCTGTTTCTAACCCGTGTTGTACCTGCCCTGGGAGTGTTTGATGGGACAGTGTAGAGGGAGCTTTACTCTGTATCTAACCTGTGCTGTACCTGCCCTGGGAGTGTTTGATGGGACAGTGTAGAGGGAGCGTTACTCTGTATCTAACCCGTGCTGTACCAGCCCTGGGAGTGTTTGATGGGACAGTGTAGAGGGAGCTTTACTCTGTATCTAACCCGTGCTGTACCTGGCCTGGGAGTGTTTGATGGGACAGTGTAGAGGGAGCTTTACTCTGTATCTAACCCGTACTGTACCTGGCCTGGGAGTGTTTGATGGGACAGTGTAGAGGGAGCTTTACTCTGTATCTAACCCGTGCTGTACCTACCCTGGGAGTGTTTGATGGGACAGTGTAGAGGGAGCTTTAGTCTGTATCTAACCCGTGCTGTACCTGCCCTGGGAGTGTTTGATGGGACAGTGTAGAGGGAGCTTTACTCTGTATCTAACCCGTGCTGTACCTGCGCTGGGAGTGTTTGATGGGACAGTGTAGAATGAGCTTTACTCTGTATCTAACCCGTGCTGTACCTGCCCTGGGAGTGTTTGATGGGACAGTGTAGAGGGAGCTTTACTCTGTATCTAACCCGTGCTGTACCTACTCTGGGAGTGTTTGATGGGACAGTGTAGAGGGAGCTTTACTCTGTATCTAACCCGTGCTGTACCTGCCCTGGGAGTGTTTGATGGGATGGTGTAGAGGGAGCTTTACTCTGTATCTAACCCGTGCTGTACCTGCCCTGGGAGTGTTTGATGGGATGGTGTAGAGGGAGCTTTACTCTGTATCTAACCCGTGCTGTACCTGCCCTGGGAGTGTTTGATGGGACAGTGTAGAGGGAGCTTTACTCTGTATCTCACCCGTGCTGTACCTGCCCTGGGAGTGTTTGATGGGACAGTGTAGAGGGAGCTTTACTCTGTATCTAACCCGTGCTGTACCTGCCCTGCGAGTGTTTGATGGGACAATGTACAGGGAGCTTTACTCTGTATCTAACCCGTGCTGTACCTGCCCTGGGAGTGTTTGATGGGACAGTGTAGAGGGAGCTTTACTCTGTATCTAACCCGTGCTGTACTTGCCCTGGGATTGTTTGATGGGACAGTGTAGAGGTAGCTTTACTCTGTATCTAACCCGTGCTGTACCTGCCCTGGGAGTGCTTGATGGGACAGTGTAGAGGGAGCTTTACTCTGTATCTAACCCGTGCTGTACCTGCCCTGGGAGTGTTTGATGGGACAGTGTAGAGGGAGCTTTACTCTGTATCTAACCCGTGCTGTACCTGCGCTGGGAGTGTTTGATGGGACAGTGTAGAATGAGCTTTACTCTGTATCTAACCCGTGCTGTACCTGCCCTGGGAGTGTTTGATGGGACAGTGTAGAGGGAGCTTTACTCTGTATCTAACCCGTGCTGTACCTACTCTGGGAGTGTTTGATGGGACAGTGTAGAGGGAGCTTTACTCTGTATCTAACCCGTGCTGTACCTGCCCTGGGAGTGTTTGATGGGATGGTGTAGAGGGAGCTTTACTCTGTATCTAACCCGTGCTGTACCTGCTCTGGGAGTGTTTGATGGGATGGTGTAGAGGGAGCTTTACTCTGTATCTAACCCGTGCTGTACCTGCCCTGGGAGTGTTTGATGGGACAGTGTAGAGGGAGCTTTACTCTGTATCTAACCCGTGCTGTACCTGCCCTGGGAGTGTTTGATGGGACAGCGTAGAGGGAGCTTTACTCTGTATCTAACCCCGTGCTGTACCTGCCCTGGGAGTGTTTGATGGGACAGTGTAGAGGGAGCTTTACTCTGTATCTAACCCGTGCTGTACTTGCCCTGGGAGTGTTTGATGGGACAGTGTAGAGGGAGCTTTACTCTGTATCTAACCCGTGCTGTACTTGCCCTGGGAGTGTTTGATGGGACAGTGTAGACGGAGCTTTACTCTGTATCTAACCCGTGCTGTGCCTGCCCTGGGAGTGTTTGATGGGACAGTGTAGAGGGAGCTTTACTCTGTATCTAACCCATGCTGTACCTGCCCTGGGAGTGTTTGATGGGACAGTGTAGAGGGAGCTTTACTCTGTATCTAACCCATGCTGTACCTGCCCTGGGAGTGTTTGATGGGGAGAGTGTAGAGGGAGATTTCGGTGAGCTGTCTGGAGGGGTATTTTGGGGGTTATAACCCCAGAAAGGGTCAGCTCCTTCAGAAGAAGAGGAGGAGGGTATTAAAGGGGGAGGAGGAAGGCTGATAGACAGCATTGAGTGTGCAGATATTGTCCTGCCCCAACCCAGAGGATCAAGTGGAATTGAGACCCCTGCTCTCCCACCTTTTAATCTGATTTAGAATGTGCTGGTTTTAAAGAGCCAAGTTCTCTGTCTCTGAGGCAGGGAGGCAGCATCTGTTACTCACTCCCATTGATCGGGAGTTGCACTCCAGCCCAGAACAATCGGGGATTAGTATCTGTAGTAAGGAAAGGGCGGGCAGAGATTAACTTTAATCAGGCATTGAGCTGCTCCCTTGCATTGAGTGAGGACTGCTCAATAAACCCAAGGCCTTTTCATCAGAGAGACAGCGTTCAAAATGACTGCTCAGATTCTGTGTTCAACAGGAAATGTTGAGGTAAATGTTTATGGAACCAGCTGGTTATTAGCAGGGGTCGGTTACGTAGGTGGGGGCGGAGTGTCAGGAGGGAAGAGGTTCCTCCGCACACTGTGGAGTTTTAACAGGATCCCCGGCCGGAAGTCAGCCTGATCGACGGACTTGGCTTCCAGTCAGATGGTGAGAACTTTGCAGCAGGCCGCAGGACCAGGTTGGTCCGATCCCCGATCCCGGGAGTGGGGTACAATCCCGGGGGAGGTCCAATCCCTCGGGGGGGTGGGGTGGGGGGGTGGGATCTGATCCCCGGCAGCGGGACAGGTCCGATCCCTGACACCAGGGAGGGTGGTCCAATCCTGGGGCAGGCCCCGGGCGATGTCCAATCCCTGGGGGGTGGCGGGGGAAGCTCTCCTGTTCCTCCTGGTCCATAAGCATTGCTGTAAAGGCAATCACCTTCTCCCTTCAGCTTGACCTCGTCCTCACCAATCTACCTGTCGCAGATGCATCTGTCCATGACAGCATTGGTAGCAGTGACCACCGCACAGTCATTGTGGAGGCGAAGTCTCGTCTTCACACTGAGGACACCCTCCATCGTGTTGTGTGGCACAACCACCGTGCTAAATGGGATAGATTCAGAACAGATCTAGCCGCTGAAAACTGGTCATCCATGAGGTGCTGTGGGCCATCAGCAGCAGCAGAATTGTATTCCACCACAATCTGTAAACTCATGGCCCGGCATATCCCTCACTCTACCATTACCATCAAGTCAGGGGACCAACCCTGGTTCAATAAGGAGTGTAGAAGAGCATGCCAGGAGCAGCACCAGGTGTACCTGAACATGAGGTGCCAACCTGGGGAAGCTGCAACACAGGACTACATGCATGCTAAAAAGCAGAAGCAGCATGCTATAGACAGGGCTAAGCGATCCCACAATCATTGGATCAGATCAAAGCTCTGCAGTCCTGCCACATCCAGTCGTGAATGGTGGTGGACCATTAAACAACTAACGGGAGGAGGTGGCTCCATGAATAGCCTCATCTTCGAAGATGGTGGAGCCCAGCACGTGAGTGCAAAAGACAAGGCTGAAGCGTTTGCAACCAACTTCAGCCAGAAGTGCCGAGTGGATGATTCATATCGGCCTCCTCCCGAGGTCCTCACCATCATGGAAGCCAGTCTTCAGCCAATTCGATTCACTCCACATGATATCAAGAAACGGCTGAGCGCACTGGGTACAGCCAAGGCTACGGGCCCCGACAACATCCTGGCTATCGTGCTGAAGACTTGTGCTCCAGAACTAGCTGCGCCACTAGCCAAGCTGTTCCAGTACAGCTACAACACTGGCATCTATCCAACAATGTGGAAAACTGCCCAGGTATATCCTGTCCACAAAAAGCAGGACAAATCCAATCCAGCCAATTACCGCCCCATCAGTCTACTCTTAATCATCAGCAAAGTGATAGAAGGTGTAATCGACAGTGCTATCAAGCAGCAGTTACTCACCAATAATATGCTCACTGATGCCCAGTTTGGGTTCCGCCAGGACCACTCGGCTCCAGACCTCATTACTATCTTGGTCCAAACATGGACAAAAGAGCTGAATTCCAGAGGTGAGGTGAGAGTGACCGCCCTTGACATCAAGGCCCGCATACATAAAGACCCGGACGACATTCAGGCTTGGGCTGATATGTGGCAGGTAACATTCACGCCCCACAAGTGCCAGGCAATGACTATCTCCAACAAGCGAGCATCTAACCACTGCCACTTGATATTCAATGGAATTACCATCGCCGAATCCCCCACCATCAACATCCTGGGGGTCACCATTGACCAGAAACTTAACTGGACCAGCCACATAAATACTGTGGCAACAAGAGCGGGTCAGAGGCTGGGTATTCTGTGGTGAGTGTCTCACCTCCTGACTCCCCAAAGCCTTTCCACCATCTACAAGGCACAAGTAAGGAGTGTGATGGCATATTCTCCACTTGCCTGGATGAGTGCAGCTCCAACAACACTCAAGAAGCTCGACACCATCCAGGACAAAGCAGCCCGCTTGATTGGCACCCCATCCAACGCCTTAAACATTCACTCCCTCCACCACCGGCGCACCGTGGCTGCAGTGTGTACCATCTACAAGATGCACTGCAGCAACTCACCAAGGCTTCTTCGGCAGCACCTCCCAAACCCGCGACCTCTTCCACCTAGAAGGACAAGGGCAGCAGGCGCATGGGAACACCACCACCTCCACGTTCCCCTCCAAGTCACACACCATCCTGACTTGGAAATATATCGGCCGATCCTTCATCGTCGCTGGGTCAAAATCCTGGAACTCCCTCCCTAACAGCACTGTGGGAGTACCTTCACCACACGGACTGCAGCGGTTCAAGAAGGCGGCTCACCACCACCTTCTCGAGGGCGATTAGGGATGGGCAATAAATGCTGGCCTCACCAGCGACGCCCACATCCCATGAAAAAAAGCTGCCGAGTTTCCCGAGGCCTGGGAAACACAGCAGGCCACATTTAAACCGGTAAAACAGGTAAAATCAGGACTGCCAACCTCATTAAAATATTTCAATTGCCAACCCGCCTCCCAGCAGCGGATTGGCTGCCAGCCCCTTGTCCCACCTCCGTTAAACCCGGAAGTGAAGAAGTTGGGGTCAGGTTTGAGATTTTGAAAATTTTAACCTCTGACCGACGGCAACCCGCCCACTTTTGGGTGTTAAAATCCAGCCCGGTGCTGCAGAGCTGGCAGCGCACCCCGTGTCTGATGGGTCGTCCAGCCAGGGCCTTGCCAAGTGCAACCAATAGAAGGCGAGCCACGAACATCTTGGTGCTGCTCAGTGCCACTGGCAGCCAGGGGCTGACGGACTGACTGTCATTACTCCGTGAATCATCGCTCAGCCCCAAGTCCTCAAGCAGCATTGTGCTCTGCTTTAAGCACAGGGGACTCTCGCACATCATTCCTCCGACTGCCAGCGAAGCAAGATGATCATTTAAAATAAAATCAATACTTCCCTGGGAAATGGATCGGGATCCCCGCTGGCTGCTCAGGAATAATAGCCGAATATTCGAACTGGATTAAAAGGGAAAAAAAAGGTGCAGGTTTTGGGTGGTTGATTGCAAAGAGGCAGAATTCGAATGGACTGACTTTGTCCTCTCCCTCACTGGGGAGCTGGGAGCAGAGCTGGGTGAAGACTAATCCTCGCAGAATGCTACCTTTTCTTTCTGCAGATGTTTCGGGATTGCATGACTACACTCAGTCTGAAGGTGTGGGCACTGCACAGTGCTGGCTCACAGAGCGCTCCCCTTCATTCGTTATCTGTTCAGCCGGCTTCCAACAAAACGCTTCAAGACACCACTTGTGCAGGGGTTTCAGAGTGAGACGGGCTGCTCGCTGAATTCAGCACTTCATCAGTACTGCCCCTCCGACAGTGCGGCACTCACTCAGTACTGCCCCCCCGACAGTGTGGCGTTCCCTCAGTACTGCCCCTCCGACAGTGCGGCGCTCCCTCAGTACTGCCCCTCCGACAGTGCGGCGCTCCCTCAGTACTGCCCCTCCGACAGTGCGGCGCTCCCTCAGTACTGCCCCTCCGACAGTGCGGCGCTCCCTCAGTACTGCCGCTCCAACAATGAGGCGCTCCCTCAGTACTGCCGCTCCGACAGTGAGGTGCTCCCTCAGTACTGCCGCTCCAACAGTGAGGCGCTCCCTCAGTACTGCCCCTCCGACAGCGCAGCGCTCCCTCAGCACTGCCCCTCCGACAGCGCAGCGCTCCCTCAGTACTGCCCCTCCGACAGTGCAGCACTCCCTCAGTCCTGCCTCTTCGACAGTGCAGCGCTCCCTCAGTCCTGCCTCTTCGACAGTGCAGCGCTCCCTCAGTACTGCCCCTCCGACAGTGCAGCACTCCCTCAGCACTGCCTTTCCGACAGTGCAACACTCCCTCAGTCCTGCCCCTCCGACAGTGCAACACTCCCTCAGTACTGCCCCTCCGACAGTGCAGCACTCCCTCAGTACTGCCCCTCAGGCAGTGCAGCGCTCCCTCAGTACTGCCCCTCTGACAATGCAGCGCTCCCTCATTACTGCCCCTCCAATAGTGCGGCACTCCCTCAGTACTGCCCCTCTGACAGTGCGGCACTCCCTCAGTACTGCCCTCCGACAGTGCAGCACTCCCTCAGTACTGCCCCTCCGACAGTGCAGTGCTTCCTCAGTACTGCCCCTCCGACAGTGCGGCGCTCGCTCAGTACCGCTCCTCCGACAGTGCGACGCTCCCTCAGTACTGCCCCTCCAACAGTGCGGCGCTCCCTCAGTACTGCCCCTCCGACAGCGCAGCGCTCCCTCAGTACTGCCCCTCCGACAGTGCAGCACTCCCTCAGCACTGCCCCTCCGACAGTGCGGCACTCCCTCAGTACTGCCCCTCCGACAGTGCAGCACTCCCTCAGTCCTGCCTCTTCGACAGTGCAGCGCTCCCTCAGTACTGCCCCTCCGACAGTGCAGCACTCCCTCACCACTGCCCCTCCGACAGTGCAACACTCCCTCAGTCCTGCCCCTCCGACAGTGCAACACTCCCTCAGTACTGCCCCTCCGACAGTGCAGCACTCCCTCAGTACTGCCCCTCAGGCAGTGCAGCGCTCCCTCAGTACTGCCCCTCCAATAGTGCGGCACTCCCTCAGTAGTGCCCCTCTGACATTGCGGCACTCCCTCAGTACTGCCCTCCGACAGTGCAGCGCTCCCTCAGAACTGCCCCTCCGACAGTGCAGCATTCCCTCAGTCCTGCCTCTCTGACAGTGCAGCGCTCCCTCAGAACTGCCCCTCCGACAGTGCAGCATTCCCTCAGTACTGCCCCTCCGACAATGCAGCGCTCCCTCAGTACTGCCCCTCCAATAGTGCGGCACTCCCTCAGTAGTGCCCCTCTGACATTGCGGCACTCCCTCAGTACTGCCCTCCGACAGTGCAGCGCTCCCTCAGAACTGCCCTCCGACAGTGCAGCATTCCCTCAGTCCTGCCTCTCTGACAGTGCAGCGCTCCCTCAGAACTGCCCTCCGACAGTGCAGCACTCCCTCAGTACTGCCCCTCCGACAGTGCAGTGCTTCCTCAGTACTGCCCCTCCGACAGTGCGGCGCTCGCTCAGTACCGCTCCTCCGACAGTGCGGTGCTCCCTCAGTACTGCCCCTCCAACAGCGCAGCGCTCCCTCAGTACTGCCCCTCCGACAGTGCGGTGCTCCCTCAGTACCGCCCCCCTGACAGTGCGGAGCTCCCTCAGTACTGCCCCTCCGACAGTGCGACGCTCCCTCAGTACTGCCCCTCCAACAGTGCGGCATTCCTCAGTCCTGCCTCTCTGACAGTGCAGCGCTCCCTCAGAACTGCCCCTCCGACAGTGCAGCATTCCCTCAGTACTTGCCCCTCCGACAATGCAGCGCTCCCTCAGTACTGCCCCTCCAATAGTGCGGCACTCCCTCAGTAGTGCCCCTCTGACATTGCGGCACTCCCTCAGTACTGCCCTCCGACAGTGCAAGCGCTCCCTCAGAACTGCCCCTCCGACAGTGCAGCATTCCCTCAGTCCTGCCTCTCTGACAGTGCAGCGCTCCCTCAGAACTGCCCCTCCGACAGTGCAGCACTCCCTCAGTACTGCCCTCCGACAGTGCAGTGCTTCCTCAGTACTGCCCCTCCGACAGTGCGGCGCTCGCTCAGTACCGCTCCTCCGACAGTGCGGTGCTCCCTCAGTACTGCCCCTCCAACAGCGCAGCGCTCCCCTCAGTACTGCCCCTCCGACAGTGCGGTGCTCCCTCAGTACCGCCCCCCTGACAGTGCGGAGCTCCCTCAGTACTGCCCCTCCGACAGTGCGACGCTCCCTCAGTACTGCCCCTCCAACAGTGCGGCGCTCCCTCAGTACTGCCCCTCCGACAGCGCAGCGCTCCCTCAGTACTGCCCCTCTGACAGTGCAGCACTCCCTCAGCACAGCCCCTCCGACAGTGCGGCACTCCCTCAGTACTGCCCCTCCGACAGTGCGGCACTCCCTCAGTCCTGCCTGTTCGACAGTGCAGCGCTCCCTCAGTACTGCCCCTCCGACAGTGCAGCACTCCCTCACCACTGCCCCTCCGACAGTGCAACACTCCCTCAGTCCTGCCCCTCCGACAGTGCAACACTCCCTCAGTACTGCCCCTCCGACAGTGCAGCACTCCCTCAGTACTGCCCCTCAGGCAGTGCAGCGCTCCCTCAGTACTGCCCCTCCGACAATGCAGCGCTCCCTCAGTACTGCCCCTCCAATAGTGCGGCACTCCCTCAGTAGTGCCCCTCTGACATTGCGGCACTCCCTCAGTACTGCCCTCCGACAGTGCAGCACTCCCTCAGTCCTGCCTCTCCGACAGTGCAGCGCTCCCTCAGAACTGCCCCTCCGACAGTGCAGCACTCCCTCAGTACTGCCCCTCCGACAGTGCAGCGCTTCCTCAGTGCTGCCCCTCCGACAGTGCGGCGCTACCTCAGTACCGCTCCTCCGACAGTGCGGTGCTCCTCAGTACTGCCCCTCCGACAGTGCGGCGCTCCCTCAGTACTGCCCCTCCGACAGTGCTGCGCTCCCTCAGTACCGCCCCTCCGACAGTGCGGAGCTCCCTCAGTACTGCCCCTCCGACAGTGCGATGCTCCCTCAGTACTGCCCCTCCAACAGTGCGGCGCTCCCTCAGTACTGCCCTCCAACAGTGCAGCGCTCCCTCAGTACTGCCCCTCCGACAGTGCAATGCTCCCTCAGTACTGCCCCTCCAACAGTGCGGCGCTCCCTCAGTACTGGCCCTCCGACAGTGCAGCGCTCGCTCAGCACTGACCCTCCGACAGTGCGGCGCTCCCTCAGTACTGCCCCTCCGACAGCGCAGCGCTCCCTCAGTACTGCCCCTCCAACAGTAAATGAGCTTCACTAATCACGTGAGGTTAATTGTGGTCGCCGGCTTTCAGCTCCTCGCTCTGCTGTTCACCTCGCTCCGGATGGCGGTTTGGGATCATTTATTCGGGAAACTATTCTCTGTTTAAACGGCGAAGGCTGGGCTCATTTAGGAAGCAACGGCAAAGATGGAAATTGAGAAGAAAAAGAGAGCGTCTGTAATAAAGAGAGAGAATTTAAATAATGATAAAAGATATAATGAATGCTTTATGCGCTTGACGTTTTTATTAGTTTTTATCAGTGTGTGCGGAATGACATTACTTTCTCATTACCTCACTTCCCTCTGGCCTCACACACTCTGAATTTTAATTTAAAAACAAAATTAATAACATCACCGATATGTTAATGAGGATCAAAAGAATTTCTAAAAAATTCTTAAAATAATGACCTGTTAAACTCTCGCCTCAGACTCAGTCTTTATAGTTCATTCTTTCCCTCTCTTTCCTACTGTAAACCTCTCCCCCTCTCCGCCTCTCCCACTCTCCGCCTCTCCCACTCTCCGCCTCTCCGCCTCTCCCCCTCTCCCCTCTCCGCCTCTCCCCCTCTCCCCCCCTCCCCTTCTCCGCCTCTCCCCCCTCCGCCTCTCCCCCCCTCCGCCTCTCCCCCTCTCCCCCCTCCGCCTCTCCGCCTCTCCCCCTCTCCCCCCTCCCCTTCTCCGCCTCTCCCCCTCCGCCTCTCCGCCTCTCCGCCTCTCCCCCCTCCGCCTCTCCCGCTCTCCCCCTCTCACCCTCTCCACCCTCCCCTCCCCCTCTCACCCCTCCCCTCTCCCCCTCTCCCCCTCTCCCCCTCTCCCCCTCTCCCCCTCTCCCCCTCTCCGCCTCTCCGCCTCTCCCCCTCTCCCCCTCTCCCCCTCTCCCCTCTCCCCCTCCCCCTCTCCTCCTCTCAAATTCAAATTGCTTTATTGCATGATAAGGTACATCTTATGTT
>NC_140997.1:3833678-3948678 GCF_052327205.1 Somniosus microcephalus
CCCACCCCTCTGCCCCCTCCCCTCCCCTCTGCCCCCTCCCCTCCTCTCCGCCCCCTCCCCCTCCGCCCCCCCTCCCCCTCCCCCTCCCCTCCTCCCCCTCCCCCTCCCCTCCGCCCCCTCCCCTCCTCCCCCCTCCCCTCCTCCCCCCTCCCCTCCCCACTCCCCCTCCCCTCCCCCTCCCCCCCTCCCTCCCCCCCTCCCCCCACCCCTCCCCCTCCCCACCCTCCCCCTCCCCTCCCACCACTCCCCACCCCACCCTCCCCACCCCTCCCCTCCCCCACCCCACCCACCTCCCCCCCTCCCACCCCACTCCCCCTCCCCTCCCTCCCCCCTCCCCCTCCCCCACCTCCCCCCTCCCCTCCCCTCACCACCCCTCCCCACCCCTCCACTCCCCTCCCCACCTCCCCTCCCCACCGCCCCTCCCCACCCCTCCCCTCCACCCCCCTCCCCTCCCCCCTCCTCCCCTCCCCTCCCCTCCCCCCTCCCCCTCCCTCCCCCTCCCCTCCACCCACCCCCTCCCCTCTCCCCCTCCCCTCCACTCCCCTCCTCCCCACCCCCTCCCCCCTCCCCCACCCACCCCTCCCCTCCTCCCCGTCCCCTCCCCCTCCGCCCCCCTCCTCCCCCTCCCCTCCTCCCCCTCCCCTCCCTCCACCCCCCTCCCCTCCCCTCCCCATCACCCCTCCCCTCCGCCCCCCTCCCCTGCCCTCCTCCCCTCCCCTCCACTCCCCTCCTCCCCTCCCCTCCGCCCCCCTCCCCTCCTCTCCCCATCACCCCTCCCTCCCCCTCCCCTCCGCCCCCTCCCCTCCTCCCCCTCCCCTCCCCTCCGCCCCCTCCCCTCCGCCCCCTCCCCTCCTCTCCCCATCTCCCCTCCCCTCCCCTCCGCCCCCTCCCCTCCTCCCCCTCCCCTCCTCTCCCCATCTCCCCTCCCCTCCCCTCCACTCCCCTCCTCCCCCTCCCTCCCCTCCCCCCCTCCTCTCCCCATCTCCCCTCCCCTCCACTCCCCTCCTCCGCTCCCCTCCTCCCCCTCCTCTCCACTCCCCTCCTCCCCCTCCCCTCCCCTCCGCCCCCTCCCCTCCTCTCCCCTCCTCCCCTCCCCTCCTCTCCCCATCTCCCCTCCCCTCCACTCCCCTCCTCCCCTCCCCTCCTCCCCCTCCCCTCCCTCCACCCCCCTCCCCTCCCCTCCCCATCACCCCTCCCCTCCGCCCCCCTCCCCTGCCCTCCTCCCCTCCCCTCCACTCCCCTCCTCCCCTCCCCTCCGCCCCCCTCCCCTCCTCTCCCCATCACCCCTCCCCTCCTCCCTCCTCCGCCCCTCCCCTCCTCCCCCTCCCCTCCTCCCCCCCCTCCCCTCCGCCCCCTCCCCTCCGCCCCCTCCCCTCCTCTCTCCCCATCTCCCCTCCCCTCCCCTCCGCCCCCTCCCCTCCGCCCCCTCCCCTCCTCTCCCCATCTCCCCTCCCCTCCCCTCCACTCCCCTCCTCCCCCTCCCCTCCCCTCCCCCCCTCCTCTCCCCATCTCCCCTCCCCTCCACTCCCCTCCTCCGCTCCCCTCCTCCCCCTCCTCTCCACTCCCCTCCTCCCCCTCCCCTCCCCTCCGCCCCCTCCCCTCCTCTCCCCTCCTCCCCTCCCCTCCTCTCCCCATCTCCCCTCCCCTCCACTCCCCTCCTCCCCTCCCCTCCCCTCCCTCCTCTCCCCTCCCCTCCACTCTCCCCTCCCCTCCACACTCCCCTCCCCTCCTCTCCCCATCTCCCCTCCCCTCCCCCCACTCCCCTCCTCCCCTCCCCTCCTCCCCTCCTCTCCCCTCCCCTCCACTTTCCCCTCCCCTCCACACTCCCCTCCCAACCTCTCCTCTCCCCCTCCTCCCCCTCCACTCACCTCCCCTCCTCCCCTCCTCCCCCCTCCTCTCCCCTCCCCTCCCCTCCTCCCTCTCCCCTCCTCCCCTCCCCTCCTCCACCTCCCCTCCTCTCCTCGCCCCTCCTCCCCCTTCTTCTAACCTCCTCCACCTCCCCTCCTCCTCCCCCTCCCTCCCACTCCCCTCCTCTCCCTCCCCCTCCCCCCATCTGTCCCCACCCCTCCCCTCCTCCCCCTCCCCCCTCCTCTCCCCACACCTCCCCTCCTCCCCTCCCCTCCCCTCCTCCCTCCCTCCTCTCCCCACCCCTCCCCCCTCCTCTCCCCACCCCTCCCCCCTCCTCTCCCCACCCCTCCCCCCACCCCTCCCCTCTGTAATGATCAATAACATGTCAGTCTAGAATAGTACACTAGGTGGAGCTATAGAGCTGTATAGAGCTGTATATTTAGTTGTATGTGTTTAAGACTACACTACCCATGATGCACTAGGCTACCTACAAGGCAGTAGTCAAGATGGCTGCCTGCACACAGAAGTACACATGCTGAATCTCAAGCAGCTACTGAAGAAAGCGACAGAAAGCAAGTCTGATCCTTATCTCGCCCTGCTGAGCTACCGAGCCTCACCTTTAGATGCTACCCTGCTGTGCAAGAGAAAAGCAGAGTAAGGAACTGAGACAGAGACTTCAATTGTTAAAGCTGAAACAGAAATCATACTATGACAAGTCATCCAAAACTCCGAAACCATTGACAAGGGATGATGTTGTCAGGATTGAGGATCCAGATGCATGGAACAGGAAAGCTACAGTTCTTGAGGAAGTAGGACCAAGGTCATATACTATTAGAACTGAGGAAGGACAGATCCTCAGGAGGAACCGCCATTCCCTCCTGAAAACACAAGAAACTATCCAAGAGCAAATCAATGACCATGCCGAAACTGAATCTTGTCAATCACCGCCAGAACAATCTAACACAAACACACATACAGGCTCTCATGCAAACACATCAGACTTACCCTTGCTGAGAAGATCCACACGTGAAGTAAAAAAGCCTGATAGACTTAACCTTTGAGTGTAAAGTAAAGCTTTGAAAATGTGTTGACTGTTGTGAAAATGTTTATGTTTATAGAGCAGTAGCAAAAGTGTTACTGAAATCATCTTTATCGTTTTTCTTGAAAGTTGATTGATATTGATTGATGTTGATTTTGTTTAACCTCAAAGAAAGGGGGATGTAATGATCAATAACATGTCATTCTAGAATAGTACACTAGGTGGAGCTATAGAGCCGTAGAGCTGTATAGAGCTGTATATTTAGTTGTATGTGTTTAAGACTACACTACCCACGATGCACTAGGCTACCCACAAGGCAGTAGTCAAGATGGCTGCCTGCACACAGAAGTGCACATGCTGAATCTCCACAGATGCTGTACCTAGAGAACGTGTACTGAATAAATGACTAAGCAAAAGCTAGCTGTTCATAATAAGAATGTCTAGTTATTAATGAACATAACACCCTCCCCTCCCCTCCCTCCCCTCCCCTCCTCTCCACACACAGACATTTGAAGCAGGTGAACCCTGGCTAATTTTTACCCCACCCTTGGGTCCAATGGCAACAGGGCCAAGTATAGCCCCACCCCATTGCCCCCACCCCCATTGCTGCCCTGCCCCCATTGCCCCGCCCCATTGCAGCCCGACCCCATTGCCCTGCCCTCATTGCTGCCCCACCCCTTTGCTGCCCCGCCCCGCCCTCATTGCTGCCCCGCCCCCATTGCCCCCACCCCATTGCCCCGCCCCATTGTAGCCCCGCCCCCATTGCTGCCCTGCCCCCATTGCCCCCGCTCCCATTGTAGCTCCGCCCCCATTGCCCCACCCCCATTGCTGCCCTGCCCCCATTGTAGCCCCACCCCCATTGCTGCCCCGCCCCCATTGCTGCCCTGCCCCATTAAGCCCCGCCCCATTGCTGCCCCGCCCCATTGCTGCCCCGCCCCCATTGCCCCGCCCCCCATTGCTGCCCGGCCTCCATTGCCCCCCCCCCCACCCCCCGCCCTGGCTGATTTCAGCATGGAGCAGGAATTGAATCCAGAGGCTTCTGCCTCGTGAGGCTTGATATCAACATGAAGAAGTGAATCGACCTATACTTGGAGGAGCTCTGTGTGGGTTTGAAAAGCCCACACTTTGCAGAAGGAATCGGAGTAAAACCTCAGTGAAGGGCACAGCTCAGTCGATTCGCCATCTGTTTCCTAACCAGCACCTCATGAACCGTACACTGCTGATTGGAAAAGAATGTGCTTGACCTGCTCGATATTTGATGGTGTTTGGAGAAGGGTCTTCGTTCAGCCTTTGACCAGCCGACAGTGGTTGGTTTTTATTTCATTCCGAAACACTCAAAATCTGGAATTCGCAGCCACCTCGCTTAAAGTGAAATTCAAACTTATTGAAGCAGAATTTTTAATAATTTCCTGACTGCTGCTTTTTCTTTTCATTTCGCAGGGTGCCAGGGCAGCCCCCTTCTCCCTGCCGCAGAGTTTGGGAAGGCTGCCATTACTGCAGCTTGTGCCCTGCAGGCTTTATTTCAAGCAGAGGCAGTTCACTCTGTCGTCAGCTCATTATTCAATCCAGGATACCTGCCAAACCCAATCAGGGTCATATATAGCATACTGGCGTGTTGGCCGCTATCTCAAAGAGGCTGGAATAGAAAGGGGAGGAAGTGAAGCTTCAGTACAGAGCCTTGGTCAGACCCCATCTGGACACGGCGTTCAGTTCTGGTCCCCGCACCTCAGGAAGGATACATTGGGCTTGGAGAGGGGCCACAGCGCAGACTCACCAGCAACAACAACTTGTATTTATATAGCACCTTTTACGTTGTAAAACATCCCAAGGTGCTTCACAGGAACGATTAACAAACAACATTTGACACCGAACCGCATAAAGACAGGTGAGGTCAAAGAGGTCGGTTTTAAGGAGCGTCTTAAAGGAGGTGGAGAGGCGGAGAGGTTTAGGGAGGGAATTCCAGAGCTTGGGGCCCAGGCAGCAGAAGGCACGGCCGCCAATGGTGGAGCGATTATAATCAGGGAGGCTCAAGAGGGCAGAATTAGAGGAGCGCAGATATCTCGGGGGGTTGTGGGGCTGGAGGAGATTACAGAGATAGGGAGGGGCGAGGGCCATGGAGGGATTTGAAAACAAGGGTGAGAATTTTGAAATCAAGGCGTTGCTTAACCGGGAGCCAATGTAGGTCAGACTCACCAGAATAATATCGGGGTTTAAAGGGTTAAAGTATTACTTTCCGCTGGCCGGTCACCCAGAAGTCGCAATCGCCCCCCCGAGTGTGTTGGAGGATAGTCTGGTGACTCAGTCAGGGCTGAGGATCAGTCTTCTCGCCTGAGGCACAGTGGATTACAACAACAGCTCAGCCGAATTCAAACTGACCGAGCCCAACCTGAGCCTGTGTTGGGAAGTCTGTCCGGAGCAGGCCACCCGGCCGTTACAGACCCCCACCGTTCAGGTGGGTTCGACAATGGGCAGGAGACGTGTGACGCCTGTCATCCAGCACAGAGCGGGCGAAGGATCAGCCCGGGCGGGTGCGAGCTTCGAATGACGTGATACGGCCCGGCTCCGACTCCTGCTCCGGCTCCGGCTCCGGCTCCGGCTCCGACTCCGGCTCCGGCTCCTGCTCCTCCTCCTGCTCCTGCTCCCGCTCCCGCTCCCGCTCCCGCACCTGCTCATCACAACATTCCGTTGGCAGCCCTCCCCTCCACAAGCTGTGGGGAACAGCCTACATTACAAACTCATTTGATGATCTGAGCTTGATCTTAAGCAGCTCCTTGATCAACGGTCCCGGCTATTGAGCAGTGCAGCCACACAGTACGCCGTTTCTCTGGGATTTGGTCCCCTGCAGACACTAATGAAGCAGACACTCAGACCCAGGGCGGTCAGGCAAGCAGCACTGGTTTTAAATCTAAAAGCTCACCAGAGTACAGTAACAAGGCACTAAAATGAGGGAATTTATTACTGCCGAGATGGTCCCTTGCTGCAGATTGCACGAGTTTCCCGCTGTTAGTTTGAGGAGAGCTGCTTCCCCCGGGAATAAAAAGAAAGACTTTGCATTTCTCCAGCACCTTTCATGGCAGCCAATCTGCGCACAGCAAGCTCCCACAAACAGCAATGAGATAAATGAGCAGATAATCTGCTTTAGGTGTTGGTTGAGGGATAAATATTGGCCCTAGGACACCGGCACACAGTGCCTGCCCACAAATGGATGGCCATATCACGCACATGCCCGGTGTAGGTCCCGAGGGCGCCTGCTGTGGCTCAGTGGGCAGCACCCTCGCCTCTGAGTCAGAATGTGGTCAGTTCAAGTCTCACTCCAGAGTCGAGGCCGACACTCCAGTGCAGTGCTGAGAGAGTGCCGCACTGTCAGAGGTGCCGTCTTTTGAATGAGACGTTAAACCGAGGCCCCGTCTGCTCTCTCAGGTGGATACTATTTTGAAGAAGAGCAGGGGAGTTCTCCCCGGTGTCCTTGGGCCAATATTTATCCCTCAATAAACATCACTAAACCAGATTGGCCCAGAAATTCGGGTCTCCACGGGCGAGTACGCACGGGGTACTCACCCGTAAGCCCAATGGAAGTGCCAGTTTCCTGCATGCACTGCGCATGTGTGGGAAACCGGCACTTCCGTTCCCCTGAACGAAGGGGTTCAGAGGTGGAACGCGTGTGCGGGAGAGGCAGCGCGGGAGAGGCAACGCGGGAGAGGCAGCGCGGGAGAGGCAGCGCGGGCGCATCGAACTTACGTTTATTTTTGCAGGTTTCTCCGGGAAGTTAAGTCTCCAGCAGTTACACTTTTAAAAAGCAGTCGCAAGGCCTGCTTTTAACAAGGTAAGTGGTGAATTAATAAAAATTAAAACATTTTTTTCACAGGTTTATTATTTTTAAATAATTTAAAGAAAGGTAAGTTTATTTTTAGCCCCGTTAGAAAATGTAATTAATTTTTTCAAAAATTTAAATTATTGTTTAAAATAATTATTTCATGTAATTTATAGTTATTTAAAAAATGTGATTTAAAAAAAAAAATGTATTTGAAGATTTAGTGATGTTTTGGGGCTTATAGTATTTATAGGTTTTGACAGCTCTTCCTGTCAAACTTATGAATGGAGCATTCCCTGCTCCGATTGGCTCTCCATGGCCCACGTGATCCCAGAGGACACATCGAAATAACTGCGCCCCTGGGATACGCAAGCACTGCGCGCCGGCAGTTGGAGGAGGCCCAGGATCGGAATCCCACGCGGGCCCACAGCTCAACGGCCGGCGTGCTAGGTAAGTGCAGGTCGGGGGCTTACACCCGCGGGAAGCCCCCGACCCGAATTTCTGGGCCATTATCTGGTTATTTTCACATTGCTGTTTGTGGGAGCTTGCTGTGCACAAATTGTCTGCCACGTTTCCTACATTAAAACAGTAACTACACTTCAAAAGTACTTCATTGGCTGTAAAGCACTTTGGGACGTCCGGTGGTCGTGAAAGGCGCTACAGAAATGCAAATCTTTCTTTTCTATTTGTTGTCCAGCATTGCTGAGGCCTGTTAACCGACTGCAATCCATTGCAGAGTGAGTGACAGCAGCAGAGAAAGAGGCCAATTGAAAAACAGGGCACTTGTTCAACTTTTTCCAATTTGGATTTGGGACATACGCTGCCGGAAGGTGCCACGAGACAATCCACCCCCCTCCGACCTGAGCTGTACCCCGGTCGCTCTGTCACTGGTACAAGTTTCTGCCCAATCGACGTAAATGCCCCCTGACCTCAGAAAGTGGGCGGGGTCAAGGGGCACACACAATAATGGGGGTTCTAGAACGAGGGGTCACAGTCTCAGGATACGGGGTAGGACATTTAGGACTGACATGAGGAGAAATTTCTTCACACAGAAGGTGGTGAACCTGTGGAATTCTCTACATAGAAACATAGAAGATAGGAGCAGGAGTAGGCCATTCGGCCCCTCGAGCCTGCTCCGCCATTCAATGAGATCATGGCTGATCATCCAAATTCAGTACCCTGTCCCTGCCTTCTCCCCATATCCCTTGATCCCTTTAGTCTTAAGAAATATATCCAACTCCTTCTTGAATATATTTAATGAATTGGGCTCAACTGCCTTCTGTGGTAGAGAATTCCACAGGTTCACCACTCTCTGGGTGAAGAAATTCCTCCTCATCTCAGTCCTAAATGGCTTACCCCTTATCCTTAGATACCACAGAAGGCTGTGGAGGCCAAGTCACTGAATATACTTAAGAAGGAGATAGATAGATTTCTAGATGCAAAAGGCATCGCGGGGTATGGGGAGAGAGCGGGAATATGGTATTGAGATAGAGGATCAGCCATGATCATATTGAATGGCGGAGCAGACTCGAAGGGCCGAATGGCCGACTCCTGATCCTATTTTCCTATGTTTCTATGTTTCTAATAGTCAAGCAGAGGTTTCTCTCTGTCCTGATCGTCCCGGAAAGCCCTGTGGAGGAGCGCTGGGGTCAGTGTGGCATTCCGTCTGCTGTCAGAGATAGTTTGGGGCCTACACCCCATCAGTCTGGGTAGTGTGAATGGACAAGGGTCGCTACCAACCTGCCAAAGAGAAAGCTCGATCCCATCAGGCTGTTATTGGCTCAGTCACAAATCTCAGAGGTGAAAGCCAGTGACTGTCCTGTTCAACTTTACCTCTTTTCTGTTTTTTCCCAATTTCTGAACTCGAGTCGTTTCAGGGCGTGAATCGACCCCACCCTTGTCTCTAGGAGTAGGCTTGCTTGATCAATGAATCTTGCCCGTTTCATTTGACGCTGATTCCGTTTGATCACTGATCGCTGTGACGGTAAACAGCCCTCCAACCAGTCACTCTCGGCAATCACCGGGGAATTAACAGCCTCTTGAAGCTGACACATCCCACACTGATTGAAATGGTAATCAAGACGACCGTTAATGGCCCTCAAAAGAAAGAAATGAATCTTGAAAGATTTCTTGATTTGATCTGATTTTATTTCAATGCAGAAACACTTCAGCTGTGTTCAGTAGACCGGCTACAGGCTCCAGTAACTTTAGATCAGAGCGGAACACTCGGTGCCTCTGATTACTCAATACTGTTGGCTCAGTGAAATATTTATAAAAAAGCAAAAGAAAGACTTGCTTTTCTCCCGCGCCTTTCACAACCTCAGGACATCCCAAAGGCTTTACCGCCAATGAAGTACTGTTTGAAGTGTAGTCACTGTTGTAATGTAGGAAATGCAGCAGCCAATTTGCGCACAGCAAGCTCCCACAAACAGCAATGTGATAATGACCAGATCATCCGTTTTTAGTGATGTTGATTGAGGGATAAATATTGGCCAGGACACCGGGGAGAACTCCCCCTGCTCTTCTTCGAAATAGTGCCGTGGGATCTTTTACATCCACCTCAGAGGGCAGACGGGGTCTTGGTTAAACATCTCATCTGAAAGACAGCACCTCCGACAGTGCAGTGCTCCCTCAGTACTGCCCCTCCGACAGTGCAGTGCTCCCTCAGTACTGCCCCTCCGACAGTGCAGTGCTCCCTCAGTACTGACCCTCCGACAGTGCAGCACTCCCTCAGTACTGCCCCTCTGACAGTGCGGCGCTCCCTCAGTACTGACCCTCCGACAGTGCAGTGCTCCCTCAGTACTGCCCCTCTGACAGTGCAGCACTCCCTCAGTACTGCCCCTCCGACAGTGCAGCACTCCCTCAGTACTGACCCTCCGACAGTGCAGTGCTCCCTCAGTACTGCCCCTCTGACAGTGCAGCACTCCCTCAATACTGCCCCTCCGACAATGCAGTGCTCCCTCAGTACTGCCCCTCTGACAGTGCAGTGCTCCCTCAGTACTGCCCCTCCGACAGTGCAGTGCTCCCTCAATACTGCCCCTCCGACAGTGCAGCACTCCCTCAGTACTGCCCCTCCGACAGTGCAGCGCTCCCTCAGTACTGACCCTCCGACAGTGCGGCGCTCCCTCAGTACTGCCCCTCCGACAGTGCGGCGCTCCCTCAGTACTGCCCCTCCGACAGTGCGGCGCTCCCTCAGTACTGCCCCTCCGACAGTGCAGCACTCCCTCAATACTGCCCCTCCGACAGTGCAGCACTCCCTCAGTACTGACCCTCCGACAGTGCAGCGCTCCCTCAGTACTGCCCCTCTGACAGTGCAGCACTCCCTCAGTACTGCCCCTCCGACAGTGCAGCACTCCCTCAGTACTGACCCTCCGACAGTGCAGTGCTCCCTCAGTACTGCCCCTCTGACAGTGCAGCACTCCCTCAATACTGCCCCTCCGACAATGCAGTGCTCCCTCAGTACTGCCCCTCTGACAGTGCAGTGCTCCCTCAGTACTGCCCCTCCGACAGTGCAGTGCTCCCTCAATACTGCCCCTCCGACAGTGCAGCACTCCCTCAGTACTGCCCCTCCGACAGTGCAGCGCTCCCTCAGTACTGACCCTCCGACAGTGCGGCGCTCCCTCAGTACTGCCCCTCCGACAGTGCAGCACTCCCTCAGTACTGCCCCTCCGACAGTGCAGTGCTCCCTCAGTACTGCCCCTCCGACAATGCAGTGCTCCCTCAGTACTGCCCCTCCAACAGTGCAGCACTCCCTCAGTACTGCCCCTCCGACAGTGCAGTGCTCCCTCAGTACTGCCCCTCCGACAATGCAGTGCTCCCTCAGTACTGCCCCTCCGACAGAGCGGCGCTCCCTCAGTACTGCCCCTCCGACAGTGCAGTGCTCCCTCAGTACTGCCCCTCCGACAGTGCAGTGCTCCCTCAATACTACCCCTCCGACAGTGCAGTGCTCCCTCAGTACTGCCCCTCCGACAATGCAGTGCTCCCTCAGTACTGCCCCTCCGACAATGCAGTGCTCCCTCAGTACTGCCCCTCCAACAGTGCGGCGCTCCCTCAGTACCGCCCCTCCGACAGAGCGGCGCTCCCTCAGTACTGCCCCTCCGACAGTGCAGTGCTCCCTCAATACTGCCCCTCCGACAGTGCAGTGCTCCCTCAATACTGCCCCTCCGACAGTGCAGTGCTCCCTCAGTACTGCCCCTCCGACAGTGCGGCGCTCCCTCAGTACTGCACTGGGGAGTGTCAGCCTGGATTATGGGCTCAAGTCTCTGGAGTGGGACTTTGAACCCATGACCTTCTGACTCGGAGGTGAGGGTGCATCAATTGGGATCTCTTGGCTCGGGAAGGAACCAGAGGAGTGGGCTGAATTGTACAGTCCAGGGTCGCAGCTAAACATCAGAACCCTTCTCCAGAATCCAGTTGTCTGTGAGGAAAGATACAGGGATCGACTTGGCTTAATTAAAATTCTTGGGTTGATTTTTTCCCCCAGATACCACTCATTCATTCAGTAAATATATATAATGTACAGATAATGTCCAATTCATAAAATACCACAGTGACGATTGATGGGATGGTGTGAACGAAAATCACATGAAATAGACCAGCCTCAAAGGGACTGGTTCCTACCGGATTGCAAAGGAATTATCAGTAATTAACAGTCAAGAACACCAGTCAAAGATGAATGTGCGCTAATCAGAATTTTAGTGCTGTTGTTAGAGGATTTTGCATAATTGCTAATTGTGTAGTCAATGGTTAGAACATCCAGCAGCATTTTAGAGAGGGTGAAAGGTTATTGGGAGGTTAATTGGAGAACCAACTGTTAAACTGGAAGATGGGACAAATGGGTTCGAATCAGCATTTTTGCAGCTGCATTTACTCCTGTATGAAATGGTTGTGAGGGCCGTGCCTTTTAAAGCTCCGCTGGCCGTTATTGCTGCTTCTCAGAGTGGGCCGATCTGCAAATAATCGTTTTTGCCCCTTCCTTTTATTTATGAATGAAGGTTTCCCTGCGTCTCGCACAGCCCTGGGCCACGGGGTTCTGTTCCAGGGCGTCTACCAGCAGTGCCCCTGAACCCGCTGCTTGTCACTGGCACCAGCGACCACCGGTGTAAAATTCGCGTCCAAACACCTCCACCCGCTCCTCCGTGAGGCAGGGATTGGCCATTCTTGGCTGTCTCACTGCAACAGGGTGAGCAGATGGGCGACTGTACCCCTCCTGGGCCAACAACTGATGGAAGCACCTCGCAAGGATTCTTCCATTTACAATCTCCAAATTTAAGTCAATCTGACAGCAACAGAAACCGGACTCCTTGACTGAGCGACGAAATGTCCAGATCACCGATTCCCGGTACATTGGGTGGTTTTGGAAAGAGTGTGTTTGCGATTTTGTAGTGTATGTAACTGTTCTACCTTTAAGAGAACTATTGTATGTAACCGTCCACCTTTAAGAGAACTATTTTAGGTGTGGCACTACTTTATCTTGGCTGCTGTATACTGTAATACCGATGGTTACCACACCGGTATATAAGTGCTGTGTCAGGATTTATTGGGCAGATTCGCCCTGACCTTCGAATAGTAAAGTCCTGTTAAAGTTACTCTTGTAGTCTGTGTATTAATTCGCCATAATACCTACAGACTTTACAGTGGCGACGAGTTCGATCTTACCCTGCGGCAACAATACTTCCGAAGCAGTTAACGAGCGTCGAGAAGAGGCACCCGCCCTCGTCGTTCTGCTGAGAGAAAACTCGAGTCTGCAGAGCAAGGAAGAAGGAAGAATTCAGACACGAAGCCTTCCATCAGCAACAGGCACTGATTGTCCCTTCTGCCACGGTGGTGAGTGAGCCGATCAGCACGAGAAGCAAGTCGGCCACGGTGACTGTGAGTAAAGGGAAAATAAAAAAAATAAACGGAGGATAAGGGCGGTGAACTCGACCACGGTCGGGGGAAAGGAGCCGGACAGAAGTCGGGCCCAGAGGCGCTGAGACTGGGGCAGCGTGGAGCACGGAAGCCGCGGTACAAGCGGGCTGGGAGACGCAACGGCGTCGTGAGACAGCTAGACCGCGACCGGCGAAAAAGGCCGGGCAGCTACCGAGGCCACGAGGTGCTGCGACCGGGATCGTAAGGCGCGGGAAGATATAAAAATAAATAAACCGCGGTGAACTCAGCCGCAGCCGGGGAGGAAAGCACCGGACTGCGAGAGGGCTGGGAGGCGCGGTTGGAGTGAAAAAGGCCGGGCAGCGACCGAGGCCACGAAGCGCTGCGACCGGGATCGTAAGGCGCGGGAAGATATAAAAATAAATAAATCGCGGAGAACTCAGCCGCAGCCGGGGAGGAAAGCACCGGACTGCGAGAGGGCTGGGAGGCGCGATTGGAAGCCGCTGAGGGAGAGACAGAGCCCGAGCGAGCGGGAGAGACAGAGCCCGAGCGAGGGAGACTGAGCGAGATCCAGCCCAGCGGCTGAAACTGTCCGCCGTCAACGGGTTGTACCCAGCGCCGGTTGCCCTGCCGAGAAAAGGGAACAAGGAATGCACTGAAGCCGACGCGCAGGCTGCGAACCCCGAAAGCCAGCGGTCGTCGCCCGAGGGAAAAGCTTGCCCCTCCCGCCAGGGGAAGAAACGCGGGAAGCCGCCAGTAGGCGGGGAAGAAGACAGAAGCGGGAAACCGCCATTTTGAAAGTGGGCGGGGAAAGAAGACAAGCGCGGGAAACCGCCATTTTGAAAAAAAAGTTAAAGAAATATTTCGTTGTTGTTTCTCAGGAAGAGTGTGAAGATGCCTAAGCGTAGTAACATCAACGGTTTCGATTCCGATGTGGAAGATTGGGCCACGTATGTAGAACGCATCGAGATATATTGTAAGGTCAATAAGATAGCAAATTATGACAAAGCTCTAACCTTACTAAACTCAATGGGTGCGAAGACATACGGGTTATTGAAGCATCTTCTATCACCAGCTAAACCGGCGGATCAGTCTTTCGCTAATATCGTTGCTGTCCTGAAGGATCATTTTAACCCCGCACCGCTGATGTTAGCGGAACGATCAAAATTTTACGTGAGAACGCAACGAAAAGAGGAAAGCAACGCGGAGTACCTGGTTGAACTGCGTAGGCTAGCAAAATACTGTCAGTTTGGGGTAAATCTGACAGAGGCACTGAGAGACAAGTTCGTGTGCGGGATGTCGAAGGAAGGAACACAAAAACGACTGCTCGAAGAGAACGATCTTACACTTGATAAGGCTGTCCTTATTGCAGCATCGCACGAAGCCGCAGCGAGAGGCACGGCGGAAATGCAGCGGAAGACAACGGTACTCAGTGTGGATCAAATGACTTCGGGTACAACGAAATGTTATCGTTGTGGGAAGACAACACACGACCAGAACCAATGCTGGTTTAAAAACCAGGAATGTAGAAAATGTGGCAAGCTTGGTCACATAGCTAAGGTATGCCGGTCAGGAAAGAAGACCAGCAATAATAAGTCACCGCAGAAGAAGTACAGAAAGGTACATAAGGTGACTGGGAAGAGTCCAGATGAACAGAATTCGGACTCAGACTCCAACAGCAAGGAACTGGGTAGTCTGAAGATTCACAATGTGAGTAAAGAAGCTGACCGACAAACTATCTGGGTCACACTACAGATTGCAAAAGTCCAAGTGAAGATGGAAGTGGACACCGGATCGGCGTTGACGGTCATGAATAAGCAAGATTATAAAAAGTTATTCAAACATATTCCCCTACGGGATACGGAGATAGTATTGCAGACATACACGGGGCACAAAGTATACCCCATCGGAAAGATAAAAGTCAAGGTGAGATACAAGGACAAAGATCACCAAGGGATGGACATGTATGTGCTGCCCAAGGGAGGTCCAGCACTTCTGGGACGGGAGTGGATCAGGAAAATAAAGATAGACTGGCATTCACTAAACACAATGACGGTAGATTCCGGAAAGGAAGATGTCAAACCTGAACGGTTGTCCAGAATATTGGACGAAGCTAAAGAGGTATTCCAGCAAGGACTGGGAACACTGAGAGGAATTAAAGCAAAAATCAAGATTGCAGAACATGCAAGCCCAAAATTTTTCAAAGCCAGATCGGTACCTTACGCGATACGACCTGCTGTGGAGGCAGAACTGGAAGAGCTTGAACGTTCAGGGGTACTGTCTAAGGTGGACTGGAGTGAGTGGGCCACGCCCATTGTTCCCATCATGGAGTCTTCATCAAGTAACAAGCCAGGGGGACCGGGAAAGGTCCGCATCTGCGGAGACTTCAAGATCACAGTTAATCCGGTGCTTCAAACGGTACAATACCCGCTCCCAAGGATTGAGGATATCTTTGCTTCATTGTCTGGCGGGAAACACTTCACCAAGATAGACCTGGCACAAGCATACTTACAAATGGAAGTCGAGGAAGAGTCGCGCCAGTATCTCACAATCAACACGCACAGAGGCTTGTATCGTTATAATAGACTGGTTTTTGGAGTAGCTTCGGCTCCAGCAATTTGGCAGAGGGCCATGGAGCAGGTCTTACAGGGTATTCCAAGCACGCAGTGTTACTTGGACGATATCCTGATTACGGGAGAAGACGAGGAGGAACACCTCACAAATTTGAAACTGGTGCTCACCAGATTGAAGGAATATGGCCTTCGAGTTAATCGCCAGAAATGTGAGTTCTTCCAGAAACGGATCTCGTACTGCGGTCATGTCATTGACCAAGAGGGGCTGCACAAGTCACCTGACAAGATAGAAGCTGTCGTGAAGGCCCCCGCTCCGGAAAATGTATCACAGTTGAGATCGTTTCTGGGGTTGATTAATTATTACCACAAGTTTCTGCCAAATCTATCCACGGTGCTGCATCCGCTGAATGCTCTGTTGCAGAAAGAAGTACCATGGAAGTGGAGCGAGGACTGTAAGAAGGCCTTTCGCAGAAGCAAGGCGTTGATTACCTCTGAGGAAGTGTTGGCTCATTTCAACCCAACGTTACCTCTTCGTCTAGCTTGTGATGCTTCCCCTTATGGAATTGGAGCAGTACTTTCACACAAGTTACCAAATGGCTCGGAAAGGCCAGTCGCATTTGCGTCCCGATCATTGACCTCCGCTGAGCGAAATTATGCTCAGATAGATAGGGAGGCCCTCAGCCTTGTGTGGGGAGTAAAGAAATTCAATCATTACCTGCAGGGCAAGAAGTTCACATTACTGACAGACCACCAGCCGTTGGTGTCCATATTCAACCCTAACAAGGCCGTTTCCACTATGACAGCGCAAAGGCTACAGAGGTGGTCCGTGTTACTTGGGGCACACCAATATGACATCGAATACAAAAGGTCCAAACAGCATGGAAATGCTGATGGGTTATCGCGCCTACCGTTGCCAGTAGTAGAAGAGGCGGCTACAGTGGACCCGGTAGAGATGTTCCACTCATCCATAGTGGAATGTCTACCAGTAACAAATTCGATGATCGAAAATGAAACAAGAAATGACCCGACTCTCTTACGAGTCTACGATTTAACAGTGGAGGGATGGCCAGCACATGGCGAACCAACGCTGCCCGCATTTTCGCAAAGAAAAGAACAGCTGTCAGTGTGCCGAGGAACCTTGATGTGTGGATCTAGAGTGGTGATTCCACCCAAACTTCAGCATAAGGTGCTAAAGGAGCTTCACGAGGGGCATCTGGGTGGAGTGAAAATGAAGAACCTAGCAAGAGCGTTTGTGTGGTGGCCAGGTATTGATGGAGACATCGAAGAAATAACCAAGAGCTGTCTAGGATGCCAGAAGGTCCAAAACGCGCCACCACAAGCTCCTCTGCATCCATGGGAGTGGCCCTCATCTCCTTGGCAAAGGGTACACGTCGACTTTGCTGGTCCATTTATGGACTCAATGTTTCTAATCGCGGTGGATGCACACTCCAAGTGGCCGGAGGTAATAAAGATGTCCTCCACCACCACGGAAAAAACCATCACAGTATTAAGGACCATATTTGCCAGGAATGGGCTGCCGGAACAGATCTGTTCTGATAATGGACCGCAATTTGTGTCCGAAGAATTCAGGAAGTTCTTAAAAAGGAATGGGGTCAAGCACTACACGTCAGCCCCATACCATCCCGCCACCAATGGATTAGCTGAAAGGTTTGTCCAGACCTTCAAGAAGGCCATAAAGGCCATGGGTAATGAAGACATCAACCTACAACATAAGGTAGATAACTTCTTGTTGGCGTACAGGAATGCAACACATGCGGTCACAAACCAAACTCCCGCCATGATGTTTTTCAATAGAAGACTAAGATGCCGGCTGGATTTGATTAAGCCAAACGTCAGAAGGGACGTAGAGAACCGGCAATTTCAGGGCATGAATGAAAGGCCAACTAGATCCTTTCAGATAGGTCAACAAGTTTTGGCCCGGGACTACCGTACCGAGAAATGGCAGCCTGGAACTATTGGGAAAAGGCTAGGGCCGCTGATGTATACCGTGGACATTGGTGACAGCATAATAAGGCGCCATGTTGACCAGATCATAGGGTCATCCACAAAGGACCAACCTACTCCACAACCTTACATGGCTAATGTTGAAGCAGAGATATCCAGAGCACCTACCTCCGATCTGGTAATACTGGAATCAGATGAACCTGACACTGTCCTTCAAGCCGAATCGACCTTGCCAGAAGAACCTACTACCCCGCCGAAAACTACTACACCACCGAGGCGTTATCCGGACAGAGTCAGGAAGCCTCCAGAGAGACTGAATCTGTGAACTGTTTTGCATAAGTTGTATATATGTTATGATATGTTAATGGGGAATAAGTATGTTGTAAGCTAAAAAGGGAGGATTGTAGTGTATGTAACTGTTCTACCTTTAAGAGAACTATTGTATGTAACCGTCCACCTTTAAGAGAACTATTTTAGGTGTGGCACTACTTTATCTTGGCTGCTGTATACTGTAATACCGACGGTTACCACACCGGTATATAAGTGCTGTGTCAGGATTTATTGGGCAGATTCACCCTGACCTTCGAATAGTAAAGTCCTGTTAAAGTTACTCTTGTAGTCTGTGTATTAATTCGCCATAATACCTACAGACTTTACAGATTTGGCTGCAAATGGAGATTGGGGGAAATTTGCCATCTCTCCCCCCAGCAGCCCCCCCCCCCCACCGCCCAACCCACACCCCCACCCAACCCACCATACACCCCCCGCCCAACCCCCACCGCCCAACCCCCACCCCTGCCCAACCCCCACCGTCCATCAGGGATCCCTTTTAAAGAGGGAGTCTCTCCATCAGGGACCCCTTTTAAAGAGGGAGTCTCTCCATCAGGGACCCCTTTTAAAGAGGGAGTCTCTCCATCAGGGACCCCTTTTAAAGAGGGAGTCTCTCCATCAGGGACCCCTTTTAAAGAGGGAGTCTCACCATCAGGGACCCCTTTTAAAGAGGGAGTCTCTCCATCAGGGACCCCTTTTAAAGAGGGAGTCTCTCCATCAGGGACCCCTTTTAAAGAGGGAGTCTCACCATCAGGGACCCCTTTTAAAGAGGGAGTCTCACCATCAGGGACCCCTTTTAAAGAGGGAGTCTCTCCATCAGGGACCCCTTTTAAAGAGGGAGTCTCTCCATCAGGGACCCCTTTTAAAGAGGGAGTCTCTCCATCAGGGACCCCTTTTAAAGAGGGAGTCTCTCCATCAGGGACCCCTTTTAAAGAGAGAGTCTCTCCATCAGTAACCCCTTTTAAAGAGAGAGTCTCTCCATCAGGGACCCCTTTTAAAGAGGGAGTCTCACCATCAGGGACCCCTTTTAAAGAGGGAGTCTCACCATCAGGGACCCTTTTAAAGAGGGAGTCTCTCCATCAGGGACCCCTTTTAAAGAGGGAGTCTATCCATCAGGGACCCCTTTTAAAGAGGGAGTCTATCCATCAGGGACCCCTTTTAAAGAAGTTGGAAGTAATTTTGTCTTTGTGCGATGGGCGATGTCAGATCAGCCGCACGTTATACATCTCTCCCGATCTTCCTTTCCATTGAGCCTTTCCGGCCATCTGCTTGGACCAGTCTCGGATGCGAGTGGTGCAGGTCCTGTTGTAAGATCTGACTAGGAGTCGGCTCCTGCAACAGACGGTGCCCCTGAGCACCACACGCTCGGATTGCCAATTCAGCATTATCTGCACCTGAGCTACAGGCCAGCTGAATCCCTTTGAGACTGGGTCTTAAATTAGCACTGGATTTGGGTGAGGAAACATTGCACATACAAGAACCAAAAATAAACTGGCCTGCTTTTTGTTAAAGGGACAGCATTGGTAATGAACTATCTCCATGACTGCCCCCTTCACAAATGATCAGGAGCTTGTCCTGATGCCCCACTTTGTAAAGACACTGCTGACTGAGATCCACACAGACAACGTAGATCCCTGGTTCACTCACTGATCTGTCCTGTCAGCTGATGTCAGATAGGGGCTTGAGCCCATAATGCAGGCTGACACTCCCAGTGCAGTACTGAGGGACCACTGCACTGCCGGAGGGGCAGTACCGAGGGACCACTGCACCGTCGGAGGGGCAATACTGAGGGAGAGTCGCACTGTCGGAGGGGCAGTACTGAGGGACCACTGCACTGTCGGAGGGGCAGTACTGAGGGAGCGCTGCACTGTCGGAGGGGCAGTACTGAGGGAGCGCTGCACTGTCGGAGGGGCAGTACTGAGGGAGCACCGCACTGTCGGAGGGGCAATACTGAGGGAGCGCCGCACTGTCTGAGGGGCAGTACTGAGGGAGAGTCGCACTGTCGGAGGGGCAGTACTGAGGGACCACTGCACTGTCGGAGGGGCAGTAATGAGGGAGCACCGCACTGTCGGAGGGGCAGTACTGAGGGAGCGCCGCACTGTCGGAGAGGCAGTACTGAGGGAGTACTGCACTGTTGGAGGGGCAGTACTGAGGGAGCACCGCACTGTTGGATGGGCAGTACTGAGGGAGTGCTGCACTGTTGGAGGGGCAGTACTGAGGGAGCGCCGCACTGTCGGAGGATCAGTACTGAGGGAGCGCCGCACTGTCGGAGGGGCAGTACTGAGGGAGCGCTGCACTGTCGGAGGATCAGTACTGAGGGAACGCCACACTGTTGGAGGGACAGTACTGAGGGAGTGCCGCACTGTCAGAGGGGCAGTACTGAGGGAGTGCTGCACTGTCGGAGGGGCAGTACTGCGGGAGCGCCGCACTGTCGGAGGGACAGTACTGAGGGAGCGCCGCACTGTCGGAGGGGCAGTACTGAAGGAGCACTGCACTGTGGGAGGGGCAGTACTGAGGGAGCGCCACACTGTCGGAGGGGCAGTACTGAGTGAGCGCCGCACTGTCGGAGGGGCAGTACTGAGGGAGCGCCGCACTGTCGGAGGGGCAGTACTGAGGGAGCACCGCACTGTCGGAGGGGCAGTACTGAGGGAGCGCCGCACTGTCGGAGGGGCAGTACTGAGGGAGCGCCGCACTGTCGGAGGGGCAGTACTGAGGGAGCACCGCACTGTCGGAGGGACAGTACTGAGGGAGTGCCGCACTGTCGGAGAGGCAGTACTGAGGGAGTGCTGCACTGTTGGAGGGGCAGTACTGAGGGCGTGCTGCACTGTTGGAGGGGCAGTACTGAGGGAGCGCTGCACTGTCGGAGGGGCAGTACTGAGGGAGCGCCGCACTGTCGGAGGGGCAGTACTGAGGGAGCACCGCACTGTCGGAGGGGCAGTACTGAGGGAGCGCCGCACTGTCGGAGGATCAGTACTGAGGGAGCGCCGCACTGTCGGAGGGGCAGTACTGAGGGAGTGCTGCACTGTCGGAGGATCAGTACTGAGGGAGGGCCGCACTGTCGGAGGGACAGTACTGAGGGAGAGCCGCACTGTCGGAGGGGCAGTACTGAGGGAGTGCTGCACTTTTGGAGGGGCAGTACTGAGGGAGTGCCGCACTGTCGGAGGGGCAGTACTGAGGGAGCGCCGCACTGTTGGAGGGGCAGTACTGAGGGAGTACTGCACTGTCGGAGGGGCAGTACTGATGGAGTGCTGCACTTTCGGAGGGGCAGTACTGAGGGAGCGCCGCACTGTCGGAGGGGCAGTACTGAGGGAGCGCCGCACTGTCGGAGGGGCAGTACTGAGGGAGCGCCGCACTGTCGGAGGGGCAGTACTGAAGGAGTGCCGCACTGTCGAAGGGGCCGTCTTTCAGATGAGACGTTACACTGAGGCCCCATCTGCCCTCTCAGGTGGATGCATTCGATCCCATGGTACTATTTGGAAAAAGAGCAGGGGAGTTCTCCCCGGTGTCCCGGTATCTAAGTTCTGTTTCTGGGATCTTGCTGTGTGCAAATTGGCTGCCGTGTTGCCTACATTTAAAGGGTGACCACAGTTCAAAAGTACTTCATTGGTTGTAAAGCACTTTCCTGAAGTCATGAAAGGCGCTGTATAAATGCAAGTTCTATCTATCTATCTATCTATCTATCTATCTATCTATCTATCTATCTATCTATCTATCTATCTATCTATCTATCTATCTATCTATCACTCTGTCTATCTCTCTCTCGCTCTCTCTATCTTTCTATCTATCTATCTCTCTCTCTCTATCTATCTCTCTCTCTCTATCTTTCTATCTATCTCTCTATCACTCTCTCTATCACTCACTCTCTCTATCTCTCTATCACTCTCTCTATCTTTCTCTCTATCTCTCTATCTCTCTCTATCTCTCTATCTCTCTATCACTCTCTCTATCACTCTCTCTATCTTTCTCTCTATCTCTCTATCTATCTCTCTAGCACTCTCTCTATCACTCTCTCTATCTGTCTATCTTTCTATCTATCTCTCTATCACTCTCTCTATCTGTCTATCTCTCTATCTATCTCTCTAGCACTCTATCACTCTCTCTATCTCTCTATCACTCTCTCTATCTCTCTATCTCTCTATCACTCTCTCTATCTCTCTATCTCTCTATCTCTCTAGCACTCTCTCTATCACTCTCTCTATCTCTCTATCTATCTCTCTATCACTCACACTATCTCTCTATCACTCTCTCTATCACTCTCTCTATCTCTCTATCACTCTCTCTATCTCTATCTCTCTATCTATCTCTCTATCACTCACTCTCTCTATCTCTCTATCACTCTCTCTATCTGTCTATCTCTCTCTCTAGCACTCTCTCTATCACTCTCTCTATCTCTCTATCTCTCTATCACTCTCTCTATCTCTCTATCTCTCTATCTATCTCTCTATCACTCACTCTCTCTATCTCTCTATCACTCTCTCTATCACTCTCTCTATCTCTCTATCTCTCTATCACTCTCTCTATCTCTCTATCTCTCTATCTATCTCTCTGTCACTCTCTCTTGTAAGGATTTCGGGGGCTTCTTTTAAACTGGTTTAAGGTAATCTACCTGGCCAGCAGTCTTTTTGCTGCTGCACTCTAAACCAATTTACAAACAGCGGTTTTGAATCGTTGCCCCTCCTTTAGTTCTGAGTGGAGGAACTTATCATTAATGATATTAAAATGGAACACGTGGTTTGGATGAGAGAAAAAAATCAAGCTTTATTAACTAAAAGAAACTACAATCAAAATATCAAACTATCCCACACGAACACAGTAAAATTGTAAAACTATATATCAAGGGGGTACACACGGCAAAAACGAGGGGTGCAATGGCTACAATGTATTTAAACAATCTTAGCAATTCCCTTAAATCACCATCCCCCCTTAACTCCTGCTAGGTTGCCTTGTGTGGAGTCAGAAACTCTGCCGACATGTGGTCCAGCGAAGAGAGAGAGAGAGAGAGAGAGAGAGAGAGCTCACCTATGTTCCCAGGAAGTCAAGAGTCAAGAGCCAAGAGCTGGCTTCAGCATCTATCTTTATACCTGGTGAGCCCCCCTGCCGTTCTGCCTTGCAAGGGCTGTGTGCAAAAATTCCCCACCCAAAAGGGTCGAAAGCTGTGATAGGCTAACTCAAAGTGGTTAGATTGAGTTCATGTGATTTTCAGAGCTCCCTGTGCTGAAACAAAAGGGAGGTACATCTGCTCCATTGTCCAGTACTGGCTGTCTTAAAAATCCTTTCAAATGTTAACGCTTCCCATTTAAGATACAAAAGGTCTCTTCTGCAGTTTAGATGTCCTTTGGATCCACTCGACATACAAACAAATGCTAATAGCATTCAGTTGCTTTGTAAACAAAGCATTGTCCTTTGTCTTCATTGAACCTTACTTCCAGACACAGAAAGCTGCATTCCAAACCTCTTTTGTCATTCGGCCATGTGGTGTGACTGCCATTTTATCTTTGGAAACTTAAAAGCACCTCGCTCAGGGATCCTTTAATCAAAAAAATGAATCTTCATAACTGTAAATTATTGCGAATTCTTACAGTCCACCCTTGGATACTTCCAGCTTGCTTGTAGTATCCTCTTGAAGAAATGAGCAATAATTTCTGACCCCCCACAAACAACCATCCCCTGTATTTACCTAATAGCTATCTGCCACTGATCCCCGTCCTGTCTATTCCCCTTAAATTCAAGAAAAAAACACCATGGTACGGTAGGCATCTTACAGATACTTCAGTTTTCACTAAGGGGTCTCATACCCCTACACGCTTGTAAAATTATACAGTGTAAACCAAATTTACAATCACCTTTTTTTTTACATCATAAGTTATTACAAAATGTTGCAATCTTAGTTACACAATGTACTCAAAAATTATCGCAAGCACGGAGAGGGTTCTACGCCTCTGCTCAACTTGGAGTTGTCACAAACTGGTCCCAAGCACGGAGAGGATCCGACGCCTCTGCTCAACTTGGGGCTGCAACACAAAATACAAAAAATCATTAAACAACATGCTTAAATGAACCCCGATCATCACGGGCCGATGATGGGTCGCGAAATTCGAGTGGGTATTGCTCCTCCCACTCGGGCAGTAAATGTACCTTCCACCCCACTTTGATCAGCTTAAACTTTAAAACAGGCAGAATGGATTTTGCGACCAGCCTGCTCCGCCAGCCCCGAACCGTTCCCTTGTCTCTTTGTGGAGGCGGGGTACCCCTCACGTTTAAAATTACCTTGGCACAGACCGAGACCGGGGAGTATGGGATCTCATGACTCCCGGTCCCTCCCCCTCCCGTCTTCCCTCGACTGGATGCAGAAAATGATGGGTGCCTGTGTGGCGGCTCTCCCTGGCCCCACACTGATCCGGCCACCCACTCATCCTTCCCAGCCACAACTTATTGCCCGTGGGCCCCCGGGTGAGTTCCTCCCTCCCCCGACCACACCCACGCGACTCTTGGGTCTCCCCCTCCTCTGTACAATCTTCCCGGGCCATCACCACCCACCCCCGGGGAACGCATCCCTATCACAAGTCGCCCGCGCTTCCCCATCGTGACTCCTCAACAGCGAGGTCTCCCGCACGTGAACTTCGGTCAGGATAGTGCTGGGTTGGGGGCCATGCCCCACCCAGCTGGGGCCATCTCCTCCCCGTAGGAGGAGTAGGCAAGTTCCTCCGGACTCTGTCCGGTTTTTCCCGAAGATCGCTGCGGGGTCTCCTGGATTCGTCCAGTGGCGAGGTGATCCCCAACATTCCGTATCTTCATTCGATGCCCAGCTCGGGCTGGGCGAACATGGCTGCTTCATTTTCCCATCTCCTGCAAAAACTTAAAAGGGACATGCAGCCAGGTCTCACTGACCTGCTGCCTTAGGTGGAGACATGGTCGGGTCCCTCGACCTCGGACCAAAACACAAACATTTGGCACACATGTGTACTTAAACTCTTTAAACTTACTTAAAACTAGTTAAATAAAAATCATTACACCTTATCAAGCTTTATACACACATAGCTATGATACAAATGCCGCCCGTCTCCGGATGGCCAGTTTAATTTCTGGCACTGTTGCAGATTGCTGCTGGCTGCAGCGAAGCTGGTCTGCCTCCTGTCTCTGGTCCCCCGCAGCTTATGGCTGTTGAGTGGTTGCCTCTGTTCTCTGGCTTTTCCCTGGCTCGGGAAACCGTCCTACTCCACTGTAAAGTGGGTGACTATGCTTTCTTAGGCTGGGGCACCCGCTGAGACCTTCTGAGGGGTGTCTCTCTGGGGGAAACTTTGGCTGGCAGACCCTGAGCTTGGGTCACAGCCCCAGCTGGCTGGGAACCTTCTCCCCCATGTCCAAATAGCCCGCACTGTACAATATATCTGGAAGCCTGCTGGTACAAATCTCTCTCTCCTGATCCAAAACCTGGTGTCAGCTCCCTCCCTATGTCTCCTACCACCCCATTGTCCACCCCTCCTCGCTGCCAGAGCTCCTCAAGACTCGGAGCTGTGGGCTGCTGTCTTGGGATCTCTAATTCCCAATCCAGCACCGTTCTGGGTGTTGCCTGTGGGATGGTTCTACTTGGGCTGCCAGTAAAGTCTGGCTGACCTGCCTTCAGGCTGATCATGCAAATCATCCCCTTAGATGCATTTAAAGCCATGTTAAGGCTTTCTATCTCTGCCCTACAGGGGCCATGATCTGCTTCCTCAAACCTTAGGGCGCAGGCCAGCTTATAAGCTGCCTTTGCTTCCCTAAACCTTTCCTCCTGCTCTCTCTTCACACCCTTCCTAACCCAGCCACCTATACCCCGATAGGTCAGCCTACACGCTGCTGCTAACATCCGCAGGGCTACCCACATACTGAAAACAACGAGAGAAACAAGAGCTGATGCTTTCTCCAGATCCAGACCACTTATTAAATCAAAAACTGCCTCCACTGCTACCTGGCTCGCCATTGTAAGGATTTCGGGGGCTTCATTTAAACTGGTTTAAGGTAATCTACCTGGCCAGCAGTCTTTTTGCTGCTGCACTCTAAACCAATTTACAAACAGCGGTTTCGAATCGTTGCCCCTCCTTTAGTTCTGAGTGGAGGAACTTATCATTAATGATATTAAAACGGAACACGTGGTTTGGATGAGAGAAAAAAATCAAGCTTTATTAAATAAAAGAAACTATAATCAAAATATCAAACTATCCCACACGAACACAGTAAAATTGTAAAACTATATAACAAGGGGGTACACACGGCAAAAACGAGGGGTACAATGGCTACAATGCATTTAAACAATCTTAGCAATTCCCTTAAATCACCATCCCCCCTTAACTCCTGCTAGGTTGCCTTGTGTGGAGTCAGAAACTCTGCCGACATGTGGTCCAGCGAAGAGAGAGAGAGAGAGAGAGAGAGAGAGAGAGAGAGAGAGCTCACCTATGTTCCCAGGAAGTCAAGAGTCAAGAGCCAAGAGCTGGCTTCAGCATCTATCTTTATACCTGGTGAGCCCCCCTGCCGTTCTGCCTTGCAAGGGCTGTGTGCAAAAATTCCCCACCCAAAAGGGTCGAAAGCTGTGATAGGCTAACTCAAAGTGGTTAGATTGAGTTCATGTGATTTTCAGAGCTCCCTGTGCTGAAACAAAAGGGAGGTACATCTGCTCCATTGTCCAGTACTGGGTGATTTAAAAATCCTTTCAAATGTTAACGCTTCCCATTTAAGATACAAAAGGTCTCTTCTGCAGTTTAGATGTCCTTTGGATCCACTCGACATACAAACAAATGCTAATAGCATTCAGTTGCTTTGTAAACAAAGCATTGTCCTTTGTCTTCATTGAACCTTACTTCCAGACACAGAAAGCTGCATTCCAAACCTCTTTTGTCATTCGGCCATGTGGTGTGACAGCCATTTTATCCCTGGAAATTTAAAAAGCACATTGCCCAGGGATACTTTAATCAAAAAACATGAATCTTCATAACTGTAAATTATTGCGAATTCTTACACTCTATCACTCTCTCTATCTTTCTCTCTATCTCTCTATCACTCTCTCTATCACTCTCTCTATCTTTCTCTCTATCTCTCTATCACTCTCTCTATCTCTCTATCACTCTCTCTATCTCTCTATCTATCTCTCTATCACTCTCTCTATCACTCTCTCTGTCTATCTCTCTATCTGTCTCTCTATCTCTCTATCACTCTCTCTCTATCTATCTATCCCTCTCTCTATCACTCTATCACTCTCTCTCTCTATCACTCTCTCTGTCTATCTGTCTATCACTCTCTCTATCACTCTATCTCTCTATCTATCTCTTTATCTCTATCACTCTCTCTATCTGTCTATCACTGTCTCTATCACTCTATCTCTCTATCTATCTCTTTATCTCTCTATCATTCTCTCTATCACTCTCTCTATCTGTCTATCACTCTCTCTGTCTATCACTCTCTCTATCTGTCTATCACTCTCTGTCTATCTCTCTATCACTCTATCACTCTCTCTATCACTCTCTCTCTCTCTCTATCACTCTCTCTCTCTCTCTCTATCTATCTATCCAATCATTATCAGGCTGACTGGGCACATGTGACGCTGTAAGTGTCTCTTTAAATACCAGAGTCTCTGTGAATTGAGCTTTCAAAGACCCAAGTGAGCAGAGTCATTTCCCTCTCGCTGTCTCTTTCTCGATCGCAGGATTATCTTTGTTGCTTTAGGGGAGGAAGTCAGGATGTCTTTTCATGTGATGACATCACCCGTAAATGATGTAACAACATTTCAAACACAATTGAATCACGACACCCTCCTGATTGGCAAAAGAAAGGTTTTCCAAACGTTTTTCTCTGAAGGTAGGAAGTGAATGAACGTCAGTAGATGCCGTCATCTAGCGGGAGGCGTGCCACAACCCGGCAGTGCGAGTGTGGGGATAATAAACCGAGGCTCAGCAACTCTCTCAGGGCAACACTCCACGATGATGTCATCTGCAATGTTAAAGACACACTTAATCCAACAACTGTGAGCAGCGTGACTCAGGATTATTGTAACAGCTTGTTAAAGGGGTCCCTGATGGAGAGACTCTTTGGCAAAAAGGAACAACCCTAGACAAATTCCTACCCCTTCGATCCTGGAATGGACTCCAATGCACAACCTTCTGACTCAGGGGCGATTGCCCCAAGCTGAATCAGGCCAGAATTGTGTCGTGGAATGTTACTGTGCACCGAACGCACGCTGCAGTTGACCCGGGAGCCCTCGGTGCTGGCAATGAACATAAATTGCCATTTGATCTCCACGACACATCGTTTGTTGCCTAACTCTTTACAACTGACCAGGGAGAGCTTGTTGCCCCAAACAAACCTGAATACATTCACTGCCCCGAGCTTACTGTAACATTGGATTGTGAGTGCTGCTCAATTGATTAAAAATGAAACATATTTCCAATGTTATACAGGAAAATAGATCAGAAATTATGTTTGTGTCGAGGCTTTTATTACAGTAACTAGTTCTGCTCTGCAGTATCCCACCATAAACCAATTCAATTAAAGAAACCCAGTGACAGTTTAATGATCAGAAACACAATATTGACCGAAGTATCAATGAACTCACCTCGCAGATATCAAGGACTGAACGGGGCACGGATAGGCTGAATGACTAAGGACTGGCCTAGGAGAATACAACTGTCACAAAATGAACAGCTTGAGCTGGGTTAAACTTAGCACAGCGTAACTGTTAGAATGACAGATCAACTGTGTACAAGTGACCATAACACATCAGATGCAGATCTTTCTCCCTCTGCCATGTTCTGGTTCCAGGTACAGCACGGGTTAGATACAGAGTAAAGCTCCCTCTACACTGTCCCATCAAACACTCCCAGGGCAGGTACAGCATGGGTTAGATACAGAGTAAAGCTCCCTCTACACTGTCCCATCAAACACTCCCAGGGCAGGTACAGCACAGGGTTAGATACAGAGTAAAGCTCCCTCTACACTGTCCCATCAAACACTCCCAGGGCAGGTACAGCACGGGTTAGATACAGAGTAAAGCTCCCTCTACACTGTCCCATCAAACACTCCCAGGGCAGGTACAGCACGGGTTAGATACAGAGTAAAGTTCCCTCTACACTGTCCCCATCAAACACTCCCAGGGCAGGTACAGCATGGGTTAGATACAGAGTAAAGTTCCCTCTACACTGTCCCCATCAAACACTCCCAGGGCAGGTACAGCATGGGTTAGATACAGAGTAAAGCACCCTCTACACTGACCCATCAAACGCTCCCAGGGCAGGTACAGCATGGGTTAGATACAGAGTAAAGTTCCCTCTACACTGTCCCCATCAAACACTCCCAGGGCAGGTACAGCACGGATTAGATACAGAGTAAAGCTCCCTCTACAATGACCCATCAAACACTCCCAGGGCAGGTACAGCAGGAGTTAGATACAGAGTGAAGCCCCCTCTACACTGATCCATCAAGCACTCCCAGGGCAGGTACAGCACAGGTTAGATACAGAGTAAAACTCCCTCTACACTGTTCCATCAAACACTCCCAGGGCAGGTACAGCACGGGTTAGATATAGAGTAAAGCTCCCTCTCCACTGTCCCATCAAACACTCTCAGGGCAGGTACAGCATGGATTAGATACAGAGTGAAGCTCCCTCTACACTGACCCATCAAACACTCCCAGGGCAGGTACAGCACGGGGTTAGATATAGAGTAAAGCTCCCTCTACACTCTCCCCATCAAATACTCTCAGGGCAGGTACAGCACGGGTTAGATACAGAGTAAAGCTCCCTCTACACTGTCCCCATGAAACACTCCCAGGGCAGGTACAGCACAGGTTAGATACAGAGTAAAGCTCCCTCTAGACTGTCCCATCAAACACTCCCAGGGCAGGTACAGCATGGGTTAGATACAGAGTAAAGCTCCCTCTGCACTGTCTCATCAAACACTCCCAGGGCAGGTACAGCACGGGTTAGATACAGAGTAAAGCTCCCTCTACACTGTCCCCATCAAACACTCCCAGGGCATGTACAGCACGGGTTAGATACAGAGTAAAGCTCCCTCTACACTGTCCCATCAAACACCCCTAGGGCAGGTACAGCACGGGTTAGATACAGAGTAAAGCTCCCTCTACACTGTCCCATCAAACACTCCCAGGGCCGGTAAGCACAGGTTAGATACAGAGTAAAGTTCCCTCTACACTGTCCCATCAAACACTCCCAGGGCAGGTACAGCACGGGTTAGATACAGAGTAAAGCTCCCTCTACACTGTCCCATCAAACACTCCCAGGGTAGGTACAGCACGGGTTAGATACAGAGTAAAGCTCCCTCTGCACTGTCCCATCAAACACTCCCAGGGCAGATACAGCACGGGTTAGATACAGAGTAAAGCTCCCTCTACACTGTCCCATCAAACACTCCCAGGTCAGGTACAGCACGGGTTAGATACAGAGTAAAGCTCCCTCTACACTGTCCCATCAAACACTCCCAGGGTAGGTACAGCACGGGTTAGATACAGCGTAAAGCTCCCTCTACACTGTCCCATCAAACACTCCCAGGTCACGTACAGCATGGGCTAGATACAGAGTAACAAGAACTCTTGTTCATTAGCACGGAGATACCTCTAAGCACTTTTCCGAGTGGCTGATCGAGGACAGACACCTGGAGCAGCGATTAGGAAATGCGAATGATTCTGTCTGATTATTTAACGCCTTCAACATCTGCTGTGGATAATTGCATGCTCCATTCCTACAGCCCCTGTGAGCTCGCTCGTGTTGGGGAACTAAGCTTTTAATCTGGACTGAAGACAGGTTGCACATTGTGCAAAGAATAACAGGTGGCTGGGAGTATGTAACACGACTGAAATATGTTTGGACAAGCCTTTTAATACTTAAGCTGATGCAGTCTATGCCGTCACCCAAACTCATAGCTCCCTTGCCCCCTTGAGGGTGTTCCCGGCCACCTGTGACTCGATCGCTCATGTCATTCTCTCTCTGGCCAGCTTTGCAGTCCACATCTTGGTCCCATCATCGAGATTTCACACTTGCGCCTGTATCCCTCTCGAGCTTTCATCTGCTAAGTTTTGGTGGGAAGAACGAGGAGAGGCAATATAAACTAAAGGGTACAATCCTAAAGTGGGTGCATGGGGGTATATGTGCACAAATCGCTGAAGGTGGCAGGGCAGGTTGAGATATCGGTTAAAAAAGCTTACGGGACCCTGGGCTTCATAAATAGAGGTATTGGGCAGGATTTTCGTTGGGCCGTGGAGGCGGGATTGGAGGCGTGTGGGGGGTTAAAATCCCGAAATCAGGGGGCACGAACCCATCCCGCCCCCAACCAGCCTCCATGCCAGTTTCAAAGGAGGCGGGTACCCGGCCTGTGCTGGGAGCCGCCTCCCCGAGGCAGGAAGGGGATTAGTGCCAATTAACTGCCTGTTAACAGGTAGTTAACAGGCAGTTTTTAGCCTAATCCCTATTTTCATTGTTGAAGTGTGGGATTCCCGACGGCTCCAAACCACGCCAAGTTAGCGAGGTGGCCCGTCGGGATGAAGGGCTTGGAGGGGTCGAGATGTCTGGTGTTCAGGTGAGTGATGGGTGCATGAGTGCAGAGGTAAGTGTGCTTGGTGTGTGTAAAGTGTTTAAAGAAGTTTTACTTACCTTTACAGCCTTCCTTCCTTCCTTCAGGTCTCGGGAGTCCCTCATCTCATCGGCACAGAAAGCAGAATGGCTGCGAGCTGTCAAAAGTTGCAGCATTCAGCTTTCTGTTCCGGGGAGATCTCTAAATCAGCCTGAGAGGAAGGAATTAACTTAAAGTACAGATTGTCAGTGTTTGACAGCTTCAAAGAGCTGTCAAACGCTGATATTTCATCTGTCAAAAGCTCTTGACAGATGAAATTTCAATCTGTGACGTCACCTGTTGCTGGGTGGCCCTTAATTGGCCTGCTGAGCCTGCTGGGCAGGCTTAACAAGGTCAATCAAGTCAAAATCGCATTGATTGGCTAGAACTCGATGGAGGCGGGGCTACAACCCTGAAAGTTGTAGTCCCGCCTCCTTCCCGACTCCTCTATGAAAATCCAGCCCATAGAGTACTAAAGCAAGGAAGCTATGATGAACCTTTATAAAACACTGGTTCGGCCCCAACTGGAGTAATGTGTCCAATTCTGGGCACCGCACTTTAGGAAGGATGTGAAGGCCTTAGAGAGGGTGCAGAAAAGATTTACGAGAATTATTCCAGGGATGAGGGACTGCAGTTGTGTGGATAGACTGGAGAAGCTGGGGTTGTTCACCTTGGAGCAGAGAAGGTTGAGAGGAGATTTGATCGAGGTGTTCAAAATCATGAGGGGTCTGGACAGAGTAGACAGAGAGAAACTGTTCCCATTGGTGGAAGGGTCGAGAACCAGAGGACACAGATTTAAGGTGATTGGCAGAAGAACCAAAGGCGACATGAGGGAAACTTTTTTTACGCAGCGAGTGGTTAGGATCTGGAATTCACTGCCTGAAAGGGTGGTGGGGGCAGACTCAATCGTGGCTTTCAAAAGGGAATTGGATAAGTACCTGAAGGAAAGAAATGTGCAGGGCTCCGGGGAAAGGACAGGGGAGTGGGACTAGCTGAAGTGTTCTTGCAGAGAGCCGGCACAGGCTCGACGGGCCGAATGGCCTCCTTCTGTGCTGTAACCATTCTATGATTCAATCTTTCGATCCACCCTGTTCTGAGAATGAGGAGAGGCCAATAGGACGAGAAGGGCTATAGTAACATAAGGGACCGTCTGTAATTGCAGGGTAAAGCAGAATACTTTTAATAGACTTAAGAAAATCATGGACTTCTTGATGATCCCTAATACAATTTGCATATATTTTAAGTTAATTCCTTTTGCAATTTCACCTCCGGACTGCAAATGAGGTCTCTCGTCCTCTCCTGAAAATCACCCGAGGAGGTTGTTCAGCAGAGATGAGAACTCAACACAGCCTCTAATTCAAACAAAACCAGACAATGCTGGAAACACTCAGGAAGCCAGTCGGCAGCCGCGGAGAGAATGGACCTGCTCATATTCCCAGGAGTTCCGACAAAGGGTTCGCACTCTCTGCAACTGCCACCTGGCCTGCTCAGCGTTTCTGGTTTTGTTTACCATCTCTTAACTCTGCGCTTTGCCTTGGTGTTGGGGTAACGTCACCCTTCGATAATTTACTCTAGTGGCCGCTCTCCATGTGTCAGACCGGCCATTGGATTGTCAAGAAGACCCATTCTGTTCTCGCCTAACGTCCACAGACAACGAAATCGAGCCAGAGATCCTGGATAGCAAGCAGAGAACACTAACTCCGCACTGCCTGGTGACGGAGCCTGGAGCCTTGCTGGCATTGACCCTCAGTCTCACGGACACTGCATTCACCAACTGAGTAATCAGGGAGAGTCAAACTGTCGTTCCTGCATCGTTACCCAGACAAGAACAGACAATGCTGGAAACACTCAGCGAGTCAGGCAGCACCCGTGGAGAGAGAAACAGAGTTAACGTTTCAGGTCTGGGACCCTTCGTCAGAACTGGAAAAAGTTAGAGGTGTAACCGGCTTTAAGCAGGTGTAGGGGCAGGGAAAGGGCAGGGAAAGGGGAGGGAAAGGGCAGGGAAAGGGCAGGGAAAGGGCAGGGAAAGGGGAGGGAAAGGGGAGGGGAGGAAAGAACAAAAGGGACGGTCTGTGATAGGGTGGAAGGCAGGAGTGATTAAATGCTGCAAATGGGAATGGCAGAATCATCAACAGCTGCCACCTGAAAAAATGGGAGCCGAGGTTATGATCTGAAATTGTTGAACTCGATGTTGAGTCCAGAAGGCTGTAAAGTGCCTAATCGAAAGATGAGGTGCTGTTCCTCGAGCTTACGTTGAGCTTCATTGGAACAGTGTAAGAGGCCGAGGACAGAGAGGTCAGAGTGGGAGTGGAGCGGAGAATTAAAGTGACAGGCGACCGGAAGCTCGGGGTCACCCTTACGGACTGAACGGAGGTGTTCCGCAAAGCGGTCGCCCAATCTGCGTTTGGTCTCCCAAATGTAGAGGAGACTGCATTGTACCCTCTGCCCCTGTTTTTTCAGGTGGCAGCTGTTGATGATTCTGCTGTTCCCATTTGCAGCATTTACCCTCTCCTGCCTTCCGCCCTATCACAGACCCTCCCTTTTGTTCTTGACCCTCCCCCCTTACCCTGCCTCTGCACCGGCTTAAAATCTGTGACATCTCTAACTTTTTCCAGTTCTGATGAAGAGTCCCAGACCTGAAACATTAACTCTGTTTCTCTTTCCATGGATGTTGCCTGACCTGCTGAGTATTTCCAGCATTTTCTGGACAAAGCAGCCCGCTTGATTGGCACCCCATCCACCGCCTTTAACATTCACTCCCTCCACCACTGGCGCATCGTGGCTGCAGTGTGGACCATCTACAAGATGCACTGCAGCAACTCGCCAAGACTTCTTCGGCAGCACCTCCCAAACCCGCGACCTCTTCCACCTAGAAGAACAAGGGCAGCAGGCGCATGGGAACACCACCACCTCCAAGTTCCCCTCCAAGTCACACACCATCCTGACTTGGAAGTATATCGGCCGATCCTTCATCGTCGCTGGGTCAAAATCCTGGAACTCCCTCCCTAACAGCACTGTGGGAGCACCTTCACCACACGGACTGCAGTGGTTCAAGAAGGCGGCTCACCACCACCTTCTCGAGGGCAATTAGGGATGGGCAATAAATGTTGGCCTTGTCAGCGACGCCCACATCTGGAGAATGAATGAAAAATTAAACATACAGGAGAATTCTGGCCATTGGTTAAGATTAGTCAGTGGCAGCTGGGGTTTGAAGCATGGAAGTCAGTTGTTAAAAGGTTAATTTTGTTTGTGCAAAACATTAATCAGTTGAGTTTCTTGCTTCACATTTCTGTCAGTGAATTCCAGATAACTCAACAAGAACTTTTTTTGAAACAACAGCAGACAACAAAATATCAGATTCAGGATTTTTACCACATTGTTGATTCAATTTGAACAATTCCACGCTGTAGATTCCATGTATTTTTGTTTGTGCGTGATGGTGAATAGTCACATTTAATGCCCATTCCTAGTTGCCCTGAACTGAGTGACCAGCTGGGCCACTTCAAAGGGCTGACAGACAGGCCGAGTCAGACTGATGGTCAGATAAACAGAACATACGCAGGAAAATAGGTGGACACATGCAGGTATATAGGTTCAGACAGATGGATACAGAGATATAGAAACAGATTCCAATCAATGGATAGACAGACAGATACAGAGAGATGTACAGTGATGCAATCTATACAGCAATGCGGTATATATAGTGATGTGATATATATAGTGATGTGGTATATATAGTGTTGTGGTATATATAGTGTTGCAATATGTATAGTGATGCGGTATATATAGTGTTGCAGTATATATAGTCATGTGGTATATAAAGTGTTGCGGTATATATAGTGATGCGGTATATATAGTGATGTATATATAGTGATGGGGTATATATTGTGATGCGGTATATATAGTGTTACGGTATATATAGTGTTGCGGTATATATAGTGTTGCAGTATATATAGTGATGCGGTATATATAACATTGCGGTATATATAGTGATGCGGTATATGTAGTCTTATGGTATATATAGCATTGCGGTATATATAGTGAGGCAGTATATATAGCTTTGCGGTGTATATAGTGATGTGGTATATATAGTGATGCGGTATATATAGTGTTGCGGTATACATAGTGTTACGGTATATACAGTGTTGCGGTATATACAGTGTTTGTGGTATATATAGCATTGTGGTATATATAGTGTTGCGGTATATATAGTGATGCGGTATATATAGTGTTGCGGTATGTATAGTGTTGCGGTATATATAGTGATGCGGTGTATATATAGTGATGTGGTATATATAGTGATGCGGTATATATGGCATTGCGGTATATATAGTGATGCGGTATATATAGTGATGTGGTATATATAGTGTTGTGGTATATATAGTGATGCGGTATATATAGCGTTGCGGTATATATAGTGATGCGGTATGTATAGCATTGCGGTATTTTTAGTGATGCTGTATATATAGTGATGTGATATATATAGTGTTGCAATATATATAGTGATGCGATATATATAGTGTTGCAGTATATATAGTCATGCGGTATATAAAGTGTTGCGGTATATATAGTGATGCGGTATATATAATGATGCAGTATATATTGTGTTGTGGTATATATTGTGATGTGGTATATAGAGTGTTGCGGTATATATAGTGATGTGGTATATATTGTGATGCAGTATATATAGTGTTACGGTATATATATAGTGTTGCGGTATATATAGTGATGCAGTATATATAGTGTTGCGGTATATATAGTGATGCGGTATGTTAGATCCGTGTGTTAATGGAGACACGGAATGCAGGAGTTGATTTAACAAGTGTTTACTGAACAAAGTCTGGAGGTGAACTAACTACACAAGTCGCTACACAGGCTTATATACCCGAGTGGTCACTACCGGTACTACAGTATACAGGGGCTTCAAAAACATAGTTCCTCTTAAAGGTACATACACTACAATTCCTCCCCTTTTAGATAAATAGTACATAACATTTTAAGTAATCATTAAATAACATTTTTACAAGAACAATAATATACACATTTGCTGAAGTTAATCAATTACAAATTCAGTCTCTCTGGAGGCTTCCTGACTCGGTCCGGATAACGCCTCGGTGGTGTAGTAGGTTTCGGTGGTGTAGTAGGTTCTTTTGGCAAGGTCGATTCGGCTTCAATGCCAGTGTCGGGTTCATCTGGTTCCAGTATCACCGGATCGGAGGTAGATACTATGGGTATCTCTGCTTCATCACTAGGCGTATAGAGTTGTGGTGTAGGTTATCCTTTTTCGGATGACTCTATGATCTGGTCAGCATGGCACCTTATTATGCTTTCTCCAATGTCCACGGTATACATCAGCGGTCCTAGTCGTGTGCAAATAGTTCCAGGCTGCCATTTCTCGGTACAGTAGTCCCGGGCCAAAACTGGTTGACCCATCTGGAAGGTTCTAGTTGGCCTTTCATTCATGCTTTGAAATTGCCGGTTCTCTACGTCCCTTCTGACGTTTGGCTTGACCAAATCCAGCCGGCATCTTAGTCTTCTATTGAAAAACATCATGGCGGGGGTTTGGTTTGTAACCACATGTGTTGCATTCCTGTACGCAAACAAGAAGTTATCTACCTTATGTTGTAGATTTATGTCTTCATTACCCATGGCCTTTATGGCCTTCTTGAAGGTCTGGACAAACCTTTCAGCCAATCCATTGGTGGCGGGATGGTATGGGGCGGATGTGTAGTGCTTAACCCCATTGTTTTTTAAGAACTTCCTGAATTCTTCGGATACAAATTGCGGTCCATTATCAGAACAGATCTGTTCAGGCAACCCATTCCTGGCGAATATGGTCCTTAATACTGTGATGGTTTTTTCCATGGTGGTGGAGGACATCTTTATTACCTCCGGCCACTTGGAGTGTGCATCCACCGCGATTAAGAACATTGAGTCCATAAATGGACCAGCAAAGTCGATATGTACCCTTTGCCATGGAGATGAGGGCCACTCCCATGGATGTAGAGGGGCTTGTGGTGGGGCGTTTTGGACCTTCTGGCATCCTAGACAGCTCTTGGTCATTTCTTCGATGTCTCCATCGATACCTGGCCACCACACAAACGCTCTGGCTAAGTTCTTCATTTTCACTCCACCCAGATGCCCCTCATGAAGCTCCTTTAGCACTCTATCCTTGAGTTTGGGTGGAATCACCACTCTGGATCCACACATCAAGGTTCCTCGGCACACTGACAGCTGTTCTCTTCTTTGCGAGAATGCTGGCAACAGTGGTTCGCCATGTGCTGGCCATCCCTTCACCGTTAAATTGTAGACTCGTGAGCGAGTCGGGTCATTTCGCGTTTCCTTTTCAATGGTAGAATTTGTCACCGGTAGACATTCCACTATGGTCGAGTGGAACATCTCCACTGGGTCCACTGTAGGCGCCTCTTCCACCGTTGGCAACGGTAGGCGCGATAACCCGTCAGCATTCCATTGCTGTTTTGTTCCTTTGTATTCTATGTCATATTGGTGTGCCCCTAGGAAAAGGGACCACCTCTGTAGCCTTTGCGTTGTCATAATGGGAACGCCCTTTTTAGGGTTGAATGTGGAGACGAGGGGTTGATGGTCAGTCAACAAGGTAAATTTTTGTCCGTGTAGGTAATGGTTGAATTTCTTCACCCCCCACACCAGGCTGAGTGCCTCCCTGTAGATCTGGGCATAGTTACGCTCAGCTGAGTTCAATGAGCGTGACGCAAAAGCTATCGGCCGCTCCGAGCCATCAGGGAATCTATGCGATAATACCGCTCCCACGCCGTAAGGGGATGCATCGCACGCCAGTCTGATTGGCAGTGATGGGTTGTAATGAGCCAACACTTCCCTGGACGTGATCAAGCCTTTGCATTTATGGAAGGCACGTTTACAGTCTTCGCTCCATTTCCAAACTACTCCCGTTTGTAGCAGTGCGTTAAGCGGGTGCAGAACCGTCGACAAGTTTGGTAAAAATTTATGATAGTAATTTACTAATCCCAGGAATGACCTTAATTGTGAGACATTTTCAGACGCTGGGGCCTTTACGACCGCTTCAATTTTTTCAGGTGACTTATGCAACCCTTCTTCGTTAATGACATGGCCACAGTATGATATTTGTTTCTGGAAAAATTCGCACTTGGGGCGATTTGCTCGTAGGCCCCATTCTCTCAGCCTCGTGAGCACCTGCTCCAAGTTGGCAAGGTGCTCGTTGTCGTTTTCTCCTGTTACAAGGATGTCGTCTAGGTAGCATTGAGTCCCTGGAATCCCTTGCAGGACTTGCTCCATAGCTCTTTGCCAGATAGCCGGAGCTGATGCCACTCCAAAAACCAGTCGATTGTACTGGTACAGGCCTTTGTGTGTGTTTATCGTGAGATACTTTTTAGAGGCCTCCTCAATCTCCATCTGTAGATATGCCTGTGCTAAGTCAATTTTGGTGAAACGTTTCCCTCCGGATAGTGAGGCAAAAATGTCTTCTATCCTCAGAAGAGGATGCTGTACCGTGTGAAGAATCGGGTTTACAGTCACCTTGAAGTCCCCACAGATGCGAACTTTTCTCTGTTCTTCAGATTTATCATTATTCAACGTTTTCTTCATGACCGGGACGATGGGTGTTGTCCACTCGCTCCAATCTACCTTGGATAACACGCCTGCTTTTTCCAAATTCTCCAGCTCTGCCTCGCCGGCTGGACGAATTGCGTATGGCACCGGCCTTGCCTTAAAAAACTTGGGAATTGCCGCATCTTCCACTTTTATTGAGGCGGTGGTGCCTTTCAGGATTCCTAGTTCCTGTTGAAACACTTCTTTGGCGTTAGCCAAGATTTCTTTTAATCGTCCAGGTATGACGTCATCATTGTTTTTTTTCTTACTGGTCACCGTCAGTGCCTGAATGGAGTGCCAGTCTAAACGTATCTTTCTGATCCATTCACGTCCCAACAACGGTGGACCACCATCTTGCAGAACGTATAAATACAACTTCTGTATTTCCTTGCCGTTCTATACAACAGGCACCCTTATTTTCCCTCTGGGGTATACTTTCTGTCCCGTATATGTCTTCAAGATAATGGATGTGTCTTTCAAAGGTATATGCGGAAGTAGCCGCTCGTAATCCCGTCGACTCATGACGGTTAGAGCTGATCCTGTATCTAGCTCCATTTTGACTGGGGACCCCGCTATCGTGAGGGTAACCCAAATGGTCTAGTAATCTTCTTTGGCAATTACATTATGTAATTTGAGACAGCTTAGTCTCTTGTTTCCGGAGTCGCTATCGCTCTTCTGGTCTTCGGAGCTACTGTCCGTCATCATTTGTACCTTTCTGTACTTTTCCTTATTGACCTTTTTACTGTCAGCGGATTTCTTTCCAGATCTGCATACACGTGCAATGTGTCCCATCTTTCCGCATTGCCTGCATGCTTTGTCCTTGAACCAGCAGTCCTTCTGGTCATGGGTGGATCTGCCGCAGCGATAACATCTCTCGAAACCCCGTGTCATTTCATGGGTGCCGAAGTCCTGTGGCTTTTGCTGTATCTCTGCAGCTCCTCTTGCTGCAGCTTCGTATGATACAGCCACACTGAAAGCCTTGTCCAGTGTCAAATCATTCTCAGAAAGTAGTCTTTTCTGTGTTCCTTCGCTTAGGAGACCGCAGACGAATTTGTCTCGTAGAGAATCTGCCAGTCCTGCCCCGAATTGGCAGTGCTTTGACAGCTTTCGTAATTCGGTGAGGTAATCAGCGTTACTTTCATTCTTGTGCTGATTCCTCCTGAAGAATTTGAATCGTTCCGCTATCAGCAGCGGTGTTGGGTTTAAGTGCTCTTGTAAGGTATCAACAATCTCCTTAAAATTCTTGTCCATCGGTTTGGCTGGAGTGATCAAGTTTCGTAACAGCCCGTATGTCCTTGCGCCCATCAGATTTAGAAGTACCGATGCCTTTTTATCATCCGCTACTTCATTTGCCTTGCAATATACCTCCACTCTTTCCACATATGTGGTCCAATCTTCTATATCACTATCGAAAGCAGTAATATTGCCAGTCTTCGGCATCTTGAAAATCTAAAATGGCGCTTCCCGCGCTTTTCCTCCGTCCCCGATGGATCAAAGTGGCACCTCCCGCGCTTTTCTTTCTTCCCCGCCGAGTTGAGATGGCGCCTCCCGCACTTTCCCGCCACTGCCGCTGCTGCCAACGCTGTTCTCCGCGGTTCCCGTTGCGACCTGCAGTTTTTCGCGGTATTTCTATTTTTTTTTTATATATCGCTTCAATAGTTTCTCCGTTACTTTGAGAACCGTTCCCGTCATGGAGCGGACCCTCTGGGACTTTCCCCTCCCTCTGCTCGGTCCGAACGCCGACCCGCTTTGCAGCACCGGCTGCACCCTGAGTGCTCCACCCTCTCTCTCTCTCCGCTTCTGCTTCCCGATCGAGCTCTAGCCCGCCGCAGCCCAGGAAGGATCAGTGCACTACCTGCCACCAGCCCGTTTAGCTGGTGAAACCGCAGTTTTTTTTCTTGCTTCAGGCTTCGACCTTCGTCTGAGGAATCGATCCCCTTGAGGTGCTGCCGAATTGCAGGTAAGTTCATTTCTAACTCGTCGCCACTGTTAGATCCGTGTGTTAATGGAGACACGGAATGCAGGAGTTGATTTAACAAGTGTTTATTGAACAAAGTCTGGAGGTGAACTAACTACACAAGATGCTACACAGGCTTATATACCCGTGTGGTCACTACCGGCACTACAGTATACAGGGGTTTAAAAACATAGTTCCTCTTAAAGGTATATACACTACACGGTATATATAGTGTTACGGTATATATAGCATTGCGGTATATATAGTGACACGGTACATATAGTGTTATGGTATATATAGTGATGTGGTATATATAGTGTTATGGTATATATAGTGTTGCGGTATATATAGCATTGCGGTATATATAGTGAGGCGGTATATATAGCATTGCTGTGTATATAGTGATGCGGTATATATAGTGATGATATATATAGTGTTACGTTATATATAGTGTTGCGGTATATATAGTGTTACGTTATATATAGTGTTGCGGTATATATAGTGTTGCGGTATATATAGTGTTACGGTATATATAGCATTGCGGTATATATAGTGATGCGGTATATATAGTGTTACGGTATATATAGCATTGCGGTATATATAGTGATGCGGTATATATAGTGATGCGGTATATATAGTGATGTGGTATATACAGTGTTACGGTATATATAGCATTGCGGTGTATATAGTGATGCGATATATCTAGTGATGTGGTATATATAGTGATGCGGTATATTTAGTGTTACGTTATATATAGCATTGCGGTATATATAGTGATGCGGTATTTATTATTCATAGTGTTACGGTATATATAGCATTGCAGTGTATATAGTGATGCGGCATATATAGTGATGTGGTATATATAGCGATGCGGTATATATAGTATCGCGTTGAATATAGTGATGCAGTATACATAGTGATGCGGTATATATAGTGTTGCGGTATATATAATGAAGTGGTATATATTGTGATGCGGTACATATATTGATGCAGTGTATATAGTGTTGCGGTATATATAGTGCTGCTGTATATATAGTGATGCGGTATATATAGTGATGCGGTATACATATTGTTGCGGTATATATAGTGTTGCGGTATATATAGTGATGCGGTATATATAGTGTTGCGATATATAGTGTTGCGGTATATATAGTGATGCGGTGTATATATAGTGATGTGGTATATATAGTGATGCAGTATATGTAGTGTTAAGGTATACATAGCATTGCAGTATATATAGTGATGCGGTATATATGGCATTGCGGTATATATAGTGATGCGGTATATATAGTGTTGCGGTATATATAGTGTTACGTTATATATAGTGTTGCGGTATATATAGTGTTGCGGTATATATAGCGTTACGGTATATATAGTGATGCGGTATATATAGTGTTACGGTATATATAGCATTGCGGTATATATAGTGATGCGGTATATACAGTGATGTGGTATATAGAGTGTTACGGTATATATAGCATTGCGGTGTATACAGTGATGCGATATATCTAGTGATGTGGTATATATAGTGATGTGGTATATTTAGTGTAACGTTATATATAGCATTGCGGTATATATAGTGATGCGGTATTTATTATTCATAGTGTTACGGTATATATAGCATTGCAGTGTATATAGTGATGCGGCATATATAGTGATGTGGTATATATAGCGATGCGGTATATATAGTATCGCGGTGAATATAGTGATGCAGTATATATAGTGATGCGGTATATATAGTGTTGCGGTATATATAGAGAAGTGGTATATATAATGTTGTGGTATATATTGTGATGCGGTACATATATTGATGCGGTATATATAGTGTTGCGGTATATATAGTGCTGCTGTATATATAGTGATGCGGTATATATATTGATGCGGTATACATATTGTTGCGGTATATATAGTGTTGCGGTATATATAGTGATGCGGTATATATAGTGCTGTGGTATATATAGTGTTGCGGTATATATAGTGATGCGGTGTATATATAGTGATGTGGTTAATATAGTGATGCGGTATATGTAGTGTTAAGGTATACATAGCATTGCAGTATATATAGTGATGCGGTATATATGGCATTGCGGTATATATAGTGATGTGGTATATATTGTGATGCAGTATATATAGTGTTACGGTATATATAGCGTTGCAGTATATATAGTGTTGTGGTATATATAGTGATGCGGTATATATAGTGTTGTGGTATATATAGTGATGCGGTATATATAGTGTTACGGTATATATAGCTTTGCGGTATATATAGTGACGTGGTACATATAGTGTTACGGTATATATAGTGATGCGGTACATATAGTGTTATGGTGTATATAGTGTTGCGGTATATATAGCATTGTGGTATACATAGTGAGGCGGTATATATAGCATTGCTGTGTATATAGTGATGCGGTATATATAGTGATGTGGTATATATAGTGATGCGGCATATATAGTGTTACAGTATATATAGCATTGTGGTATATATAGTGATGCGGTATATATAGTGTTACAGTATATATAGCATTGCGGTATATATAGTGATGCAGTATATATAATGATGTGGTATATATAGTGATGTGGTATATACAGTGTTACGGTATATATAGCATTGTGGTGTATATAGTGATGCGATATATCTAATGATGTGGTATTTATAGTGATGCGGTATATTTAGTGTTACGGTACATATAGCATTGCGGTATATATAGTGATGCGGTATTTATTATTCATAGTGTTACGGTATATATAGCATTGCAGTGTATATAGTGAGGCGGCATATATAGTGATGTGGTATATATAGCGATGCGGTATATATAGTATCGCGGTGAATATAGTGATGCAGTATATATAGTGATGCGGTATATATAGTGTTGCGATATATATTGTGATGCGGTACATATATTGATGCGGTATATATAGTGTTGCGGTATATATAGTGTTGCGGTATATATATTGCTGCTGTATATATAGTGATGCGGTATATATAGTGATGCGGTATACATAGTGTTGCGGTATATATAGTGTTGCGGTATATATAGTGATGCGGTATATAAAGTGATGCGGTATATATAGTGATGCGGTATATATAGTGTTGCGGTATAAATAGTGATGCGGTATATATGGCTTTGCTGTATATATAGTGATGCGGTATATATAGTGTTGCTGAATATATAGAGATGTGGTATATATAGCATCGCGTTATATATAGTGATGCAGGATACATTGTGATGTGGTATATATAGTGTTGCGCTATATATAGTGATGTGGTATATATAGCGATGTGGTATATATTGTGATGCGGTACATATAGTTTTATGGTGTATATAGTGTTGCGCTGTACTGTATATATATTGATGTGGTATATATAGTGATGTGGTATATATAGTGTTGCGGTAGTGATGCGGTCTATATAGTGTTGCGGTATATATAGTGATGCGGTATATATAGTGATGCAGTATATATAGTGTTACGGTATATATAGTGTTGCTGTATATATAGTGATGCGGTATATATAGTGATGCGGCATACATAGTGTTGCGGTATATATAGTGATGCGGTATATATGGCAGCACGGTGGCATAGTGGTTAGCACTGTTACCTCACAGCGCCAGGGACCCGGGTTCGAATCCGGCCTCGGGCAACTGTCTGTGTGGAGTTTGCACATTCTCCCCGTGTTTGCGTGGGTTTTCTCCGGGTGCTCCGGTTTCCTCCCACAGTCCAAAGATGTGCGGGTTAGGTTGATTGGCTATGATAAATTGACCCTTAGTGTTAGGGGGATTAAATAGGTGGGGTTACAGGGATAGGGTGGGATATGTGTTGGGGTTACGGGGATCGGGTGGGATATGTGTCGGTGCAGGCTCGATGGGCCGAAATGGCCTCTATCTGCACTGTGGGGTTTCTGTGATTCTGTGATATAGTGATGCGGTATATATAGTGTTGCGGTATGTATAGTGATGCGGTATATATAGTACGATAGCAAAATACTGCAGATGTTGGAAATCCGAGATAACAACAGAAAATGCTGGAAAAACTCAGCAGGTCAGGCAACATCCGTGGAGAGAAATTTGAGTTGACGTTTCGGGTTGGACCCTTCTTCAAAACTGGAAAGAAAAGAAACTAGATCGGAGGCAGGGCTGCGATCGGACAAAAGAATAAAAGAAACAAAAGAAGTAAAAGAGATTAGAAGCTAGACGAGATGGTAATAGGCTGGGATTAGGTGTAAAGTGTACTGGCAGGGCAAAAGATAGCTGCCAGGTGTGAGAGTGAAACAAAAGGAAAGGGGGGGGGGGGGAAAGGAGTGGAACAATTACAAGAGAAAATGAAATGGGGGCCGAGCTTATGATCTGAAATTGTTGAACTCGATATTGAGTCCGGAAGGCTGCAGACTGCCTAATCGGAAGCTCAACGTAAACTCGAGGAACAGCACCTCATCTTCCGATTAGGCAGTCTGCAGCCTTCCGGACTCAATATCGAGTTCAACAATTTCAGATCATAAGCTCGGCCCCCATTTCATTTTCTCTTGTAATTGTTCCACTCCTTTCCCCCCCCCCCCTTTCCTTTTGTTTCTCTCTCACACCTGGCAGCTATCTTTTGCCCTGCCAGTACACTTTACACCTAATCCCAGCCTATTACCATCTCGTCTAGCTTCTAATCTCTTTTACTTCTTTTGTTTCTTTTATTCTTTTGTCCGATCGCAGCCCTGCCTCCGATCTAGTTTCTTTTCTTTCCAGTTTTGAAGAAGGGTCCAACCCGAAACGTCAACTCAAATTTCTCTCCATGGATGTTGCCTGACCTGCTGAGTTTTTCCAGCATTTTCTGTTGTTATCTCGGTATATATAGTGTTGCGGTATATATGGTGATGCGCTATATATGGCGTTGCGGTATATATAGTGATGCGGCATATATAGTGTTTTGGTATATATAGTGATGTGGTATATATAGTGATGCAGTATATATATGATGCGGTATATATAGTGAGGCGGTATATATAGTGTTGTGATATATATAGTGATGTGGTATATATAGTGATGCGGTATATATTGTGTTACGGTATATATAGCATCACGGTACATATAGTGATGCAGTATATATAGTGATACAGTATATATAATGTTGCGGTATATATACTGATGTGGTATATATAATGTTGCGGTATAAATAGTGTTGTGGTATATATACTGTTGCGGTATACAAAGTGATGTGGTATCTATAGTGTCGCGGTATATATAGTCATGCAGTATCTAAAGTGTTGTGGTATATATAGTGATGCGGTATATATAGTGATGTGGTATATATAGTGTTGCGGGACATATAGTGTTGTGGTGTATATAGTGTTGCGCGTGTATATATAGTGATGTGGTATAAATAGTGATGTGGTACATATAGTGTTGCGGTATACATAGTGATGCGGTATATATAGTGTTGCGGTATATATATGATGCGGTATATATAGTGATGCGGTATATATAGTGTTGCGGTATATATAGTGTTGCTGTATATATAGTGATGCGGTATATATAGTGATGCGGTATGCATAGCGTTGCGGTATATATAATGTTGTGGTATATATAGTGATGCAGTATATATAGTGTTACGGTATATATAGAGTTGCAGTATATATAGTGATGTGGTATATATAGTGATGTGGTATATATAGTGTTACGGTATATATAGCATTGCGGTGTATATAGTGATGCGGCATATATAGCATTGAGGTATATATAGTGACGTGGTATATATAGTGATGTGGTATATATAGTGTTGTGGTATATATAGTGCTGCGGTATATATAGTGATGTATATATAGTGATGCGGTATATATAGTGTTGCGGTATATATAGTGATGCGGTATATATAGTGATGCGGTATACATAGCGTTGCGGTATATATGCACTATAATGTGGATAAATGTGAGGTTATCCACTTTGGTGGCAAAAACAGGAAGGCAGATTATTATTTGAATGGCAATAGATTGGGAGAAGGGGAAGTGCAAAGAGACCTGGGTGTTCTTGTGCACCAGTCGCTAAAGGTAAGCATGCAGGTGCAGCAGGCGGTTAAGAAGGCAAATGGTATGTTGGCCTTCGTAGCGAGAGGGTTTGAGTACAGGAACAAGGATGTCTTGCTGCAGTTGTACAGGGCCTTGGTGAGACCGCACCTTGAGTATTGTGTGCAGTTTTGGTCACCTTACCTGAGGAAGGATGTTCTTGCCATGGAAGGAGTGCAGCGAAGATTCACCAGGCTGATACCTGGGATGGCAGGAATGACGTATGAGGAGAGATTGTGTCGATTGGGCTTATACTCACTGGAGTTTAGAAGATTGAGAGGGGATCTCATCGAAACTTATAAAATTCTGACAGGCCTGGACAGACTAGATGCAGGAAGGATGTTCCCGATGGCCAGGGAGTCCAGAACCAGGGGTCACAGTCTAAGGATAAGGGGTAAGCCATTTAGGACTGAGATGAGGAGGAATTTCTTCACCCAGAGAGTGGTGAACCTGTGGAATTCTCTGCCACAGAGGGCGGTGGAGGCCAGTTCATTAAATATATTCAAAAAGGAGTTGGATATATTTCTTAAGGCTAAAGGGATCAAGGGATATGGGGAGAAGGCAGGGACAGGGTACTGAATTTGGATGATCAGCCATGATCTCATTGAATGGCAGAGCAGGCTCTAAGGGCCGAATGGCCTACTCCTGCTCCTATCTTCTATGTTTCTATATAATGTAGTATATATAGTGTTGCGGTATATACAGTGTTGTGGTATATATAGTGATGCGGTATATATAGTGATGCAGTATACATAGTGTTGCAGTATATATAGTGATGCGGTATATATAGTGTTGCGGTATATATAACGCAGTATATATAGTGTTGCGGTATATATGCTGTGGTATATAGTGTTGTGATATATATAATGCGGTATATATAGTGTTGCGGTATATATAATGCAGAATATATAGTGCTGCGGTATATAAAATGCGGTATATATAGTGCTGCGGTATATATAATGCAGTATATAGAATGTTTCGGTATATATAATGTGGTATATATAGTGTTGCGGTATATATAATGCAGAATATATAGTGCTGCGGTATAAATAATGCGGTATATATAGTGCTGCGGTATATATAATGCAGTATATAGAGTGTTGCGGTATATATAGTGCTGCGGTATAAAAAATGCGGTATATATAGTGTTGCGGTATATATAGTGTTGTCCTCTCCAGCTCTCCTAATCACAGTGGCCAGCTCTGTGTTAACTGGCCAGAGGCTCCCTTGGGATACACACACTTCGAGCGGAGCGCATTGTGACCAGATCCAGGGCTGTGCTGTTCAGTGACTGCAGGAGCTCCTCGCTGAGTGAGGGGGTGCTGTTGTGCAGTTGAAGCCAAGTCTCTCAGTCTGACTGTGGCCAGCCCAAGTATCTCATATCTTGGATCTGTGGCAGGGTCTCACTGAGCACTCACAATCAGAATTCCCTGAGATTGTAAAATAGGTAGCTTACAGTGAAACACCATCTCACATATTTCTGTGTCCTTTAACTCATTAACAGCCAGTCAGAACTCAGTGACTGGGGGAATTTCTCTGCGACTGATAATTAAGATTCATTTCACATTTTCTTTTCATCTTACTCTTAAATGTCTGATGTTTTTGAGTCAGAAAGTCTGCTGATTCGAGTACAGGTGCACTATCCCTTAGCCGAAACCCTTGGGGCCAGATGTGTTTCGGAATTCGGAATTTTTCGGATTTCAGAACAGATATAACAATGCTTATAAATGGACAAGAGGCAGCCGTCGGGTGTACGTTACAACTACACCACTAGTGATGGATGCAAACCTGGCTAGGTAACCAGATTACTATAAAGAAATAGTTAACAGCAATGTTTCCTCAAAGTTGCACACGGCCACGCAGTAATCTGCAAACCCCGTGCAAGCTGCTCAAGCTTTTACACTGGAAATACAGAGAGACGCTCCACGAAAAAACTTTCGGTTTTCAGAGCTTTTCGAATTTCGGAATTGCGGATAAGGGATAGTTGACCTGTATAAGTTTCCCCAAATCACTGGCACAATCCTAAATCCTATCTCCCTCTCTTCCCCATCCATGCTCCCTCTCCTCTGCCCTCCCTCTCCTTCTCCAATGTGGAAAAGTGAAGAGGGAGTTTTACTCTGTACCTAACCCGTGCTGTACCTGCCCTGGGAGTGTTTGATGGGACAGTGTAGAGGGAGCTTTACTCTGTATCTAACCCATGCTGTACCTGCCCTGGGAGTGTTTGATGGGACAGTGTAGAGGGAGCTTTACTCTGTATCTAACCCGTGCTGTACCTGCCGTGGGAGTGTTTGATAGGACAGTGTAGAGGGAGCTTTACTCTGTATCTAAACTGTGCTAAACCTGCCCTGGGAGTGTTTGATGGGACAGTGTAGAGGGAGCTTTACTCTGTATCTAACTGGTGCTGTACCTGCCCTGGGAGTGTTTGATGGGACAGTGTAGAGAGAGCTTTACTCTGTATCTAGCCCGTGCTGTACCATCCCTGGGAATGTTTGATTGGTTAGTTTAGAGGAAGCTTTACTCTGTATCTAACCCGTGCTGATCATGCCCTGAGAGTGTTTGATGGGACAGTGCAGAGGGAACTTTACCCTATATCTAACCCGTGCTGTATCTGCCCTGGGAGTGTTTGATGGGACAATGTAGAGGGAGCTTTACTCTTTATCAAACCCATGCTGTACCTGCCCTCGGAGTGTTTGATGGGGCAGTGTAGAGGGAGCTTTACTCCGTATCTTACCCGTGCGGTACCTGCCCTGGGAGTGTTTGATGGGACAGTGTAGAGGGAGCTTTACTCTGTATCTAACCCGTGCTGCAGCTGCCCTGGGAGTGTCTGATGGGACAGTGTAGAGGGAGCTTTACTCTATATCTAACCCGTGCTGTACCTACCCTGGGAGTGTTTGATGGGACAGTGTAGAGGGAGCTTTACTCTCTATCAAATCGTGCTGTGCCTGCCTTGGAATGTTTGATGGGACAGTGTAGAGGGAGCATCACTCTGTATCTAACCCGTGCTGTACCTGCCTGGGAGTGTTTGATGGGACAGTGTAGAGGGAGCTTTACTGTGTATCTAACCCCTGCTGTACCTGCCCTGGGAGTGTTTGATGGGACAGTGTAGAGGGAGCTTTACTCTGTATCTAACCCATGCTGTACCTGCCCTGGGAGTGTTTGATGGGACAGTGTAGAGGGAGCTTTACTCTGTATCTAACCCGTACTGTACCTGCCGTGGGAGTCTTTGATGGGACAGTGTAGAGGAAGCGTTACTCTGTATCTAACCCGTGCTGTACCTGCCCTGGGAGTGTTTGATGGAACAGTGTAGAGGGAGCTTCACTCTGTATCTAACCCGTGCTGTACCTGCCCTGGGAGTGTTTGATGGGACAGTGTAGAGGGAGCTTTACTCTGTATCTAACCCCTGCTGTATCTGCCCTGGGAGTGTTTGATGGGACAGTGTAGAGGGAGCGTTACTCTGTATCTAACCCGTGCTGTACCTGCCCAGGGAGTGTTTGATGGGACAGTGTAGAGGGAGCTTTACTGTGTATCTAACCCCTGCTGTACCTGCCCTGGGAGTGTTTGATGGGACAGTGTAGAGGGAGCTTTACTCTGTATCTAACCCATGCTGTACCTGCCCTGGGAGTGTTTGATGGGACAGTGTAGAGGGAGCTTTACTCTGTATCTAACCCGTACTGTACCTGCTGTGGGAGTCTTTGATGGGACAGTGTAGAGGGAGCGTTACTCTGTATCTAACCCGTGCTGTACCTGCCCTGGGAGTGTTTGATGGAACAGTGTAGAGGGAGCTTCACTCTGTATCTAACCCGTGCTGTACCTGCCCTGGGAGTGTTTGATGGGGCAGTGTAGAGGGAGCTTTACTCTGTATCTAACCCCTGCTGTATCTGCCCTGGGAGTGTTTGATGGGACAGTGTAGAGGGAGCTTTACTCTGTATCTAACCCTTACTGTACCTGCCCTCGGAGTGTTTGATGGGGCAGTGTAGAGGGAGCTTTACTCCGTATCTTACCCGTGCGGTACCTGCCCTGGGAGTGTTTGATGGGACAGTGTAGAGGGAGCTTTACTCTGTATCTAACCCGTGCTGCAGCTGCCCTGGGAGTGTCTGATGGGACAGTGTAGAGGGAGCTTTACTCTATATCTAACCCGTGCTGTACCTACCCTGGGAGTGTTTGATGGGACAGTGTAGAGGGAGCTTTACTCTCTATCAAATCGTGCTGTGCCTGCCTTGGAATGTTTGATGGGACAGTGTAGAGGGAGCATCACTCTGTATCTAACCCGTGCTGTACCTGCCTGGGAGTGTTTGATGGGACAGTGTAGAGGGAGCTTTACTGTGTATTGGGAACAGTTTAAGATAGAGCAAAGGAGGGCAAAGGGCATGATCAAGAGGGGCAAAATAGCTTACGAAAACAAGCTGGCGGAAAATATAAAAACTAACTCCAAAAGCTTTTATAAATATATCAAAAGGAAAAGACTGGTGAAAACCAAAGTTGGTCCATTGCAGTCAGATACGGGGGAATATATAATGGGAAATAAGGAAATGGCAGATCAACTAAATGCATACTTTGGGTCAGTCTTTACGAAGGAAGACACAAAAAACCTCCCTGGGATATCGGAAAAAATAGGGACATTGGCAAAGGAGGAACTGACGCAAATCAATATCTCTAAGGATATGGTGTTAAGGAAGCTAAAGGGATTGAAGGTGGACAAATCCCCAGGGCCTGATAACATGCATCCTAGGGTACTGAAGGAGGTGGCCCTAGAGATAGCGGATGCACTAAGGATGATTTTTCAGAATTCATTAGACTCGGGAACAGTGCCGATGGATTGGAGGGTAGCTAACGTTACCCCACTATTCAAAAAGGGGGGTAGGGAAAAAGCAGGTAATTACAGACCTGTAAGCCTTACATCAGTTGTGGGCAAAATGCTGGAGTCCATCATTAAGGATGAAATAGCGGAGCACTTAGCAAATGGGGACAGGATAGGACAGAGTCAACATGGATTTACAAAGGGTAAATCGTGCTTGACTAATCTATTGGAATTTTTTGAGGGAGTAACTGGTAGAATAGATGGGGGAGAGCCAGTAGATGTGGTGTACCTGGACTTCCAAAAGGCCTTCGATAAGGTCCCACATAAAAGATTAGCATGGAAAATTGAGGCTCATGGGATAAAGGGGAAAGTTTTGGCGTGGATAGGGAACTGGCTGTCAGATAGAAAACAGAGAGTTGGAATAAACGGCTCATTTTCTGAATGGCAGGCAGTAACAAGTGGGGTACCACAGGGATCTGTCCTGGGCCCCCAGCTGTTCACAATTTACATTAATGACCTGGATCAGGGAGTCGGATGCAGCATTTCCAAATTTGCAGACGACACTAAACTAGGAGGGGGGGTGGGCTCAGAGGAAGAGACCAGGAAGCTCCAGAGCGATTTGGACAGACTGGGCGATTGGGCGGATAAATGGCAGATGCACTATAATGTGGACAAGTGCGAAGTTATCCACCTTGGGTGCAGGAACGGGAGGGCAAATTATTATTGAAATGGCAATAGATTGGGAGAGGGGGAAGTACAGAGAGACCTGGGTGTTCTTGTACACCAGTCACTGAAGGCGAGCATGCAGGTGCAACAGGCGGTCAAGAAGGCAAACGGTATGCTGGCCTTCATAGCAAAAGGGTTAGAATACAGGAACAGGGATACCTTGCTGCAGCTGTACAGGGCACTGGTGAGACCACACCTCGAGTACTGTGTACAGTTTTGGTCGCCTCATCTGAGGAAGGATGTTCTTGCCATGGAGGGGGTGCAGCGGCGATTCACCAGGCTGATACCAGGAATGGCGGGAATGACCTATGAGGAGAGACTATGTAGTTTAGGGATGTACACACTGGAGTTTAGAAGATTGAGAGGGGACCTCATAGAAGTGTATAAAATTCTGACAGGTCTAGACAGACTGGATGCAGAAGGAATGTTTCCCTTGGCGGGTGAGAACAGAACTAGAGGACATAATTTAAGGATAAGGGCTAAACCATTTAGGACAGAGATGAGGGGGAATTTCTTCACTCAGAGAGTGGTGAACCTGTGGAACTCATTGCCACAGAGGGCAGTGTACGCCAGCTCATTAAATATATTTAAGAGGGAATTAGATATATTTCTACGGGCAAAAGGGGTTAAGGGTTACGGAGAGAAGGCGGGGACGGGATACTGAATTAAAGGATCAGCCATGATCTCATCGAATGGCGGAGCAGGCACGAAGGGCCGAATGGCCTACTCCTGCTCCTATCTTCTTCTATGTGTATCTAACCCCTGCTGTACCTGCCCTGGGAGTGTTTGATGGGACAGTGTAGAGGGAGCTTTACTCTGTATCTAACCCATGCTGTACCTGCCCTGGGAGTGTTTGATGGGACAGTGTAGAGGGAGCTTTACTCTGTATCTAACCCGTACTGTACCTGCCGTGGGAGTCTTTGATGGGACAGTGTAGAGGGAGCGTTACTCTGTATCTAACCCGTGCTGTACCTGCCCTGGGAGTGTTTGATGGAACAGTGTAGAGGGAGCTTCACTCTGTATCTAACCCGTGCTGTACCTGCCCTGGGAGTGTTTGATGGGACAGTGTAGAGGGAGCTTTACTCTGTATCTAACCCCTGCTGTATCTGCCCTGGGAGTGTTTGATGGGACAGTGTAGAGGGAGCGTTACTCTGTATCTAACCCGTGCTGTACCTGCCCAGGGAGTGTTTGATGGGACAGTGTAGAGGGAGCTTTACTGTGTATCTAACCCCTGCTGTACCTGCCCTGGGAGTGTTTGATGGGACAGTGTAGAGGGAGCTTTACTCTGTATCTAACCCATGCTGTACCTGCCCTGGGAGTGTTTGATGGGACAGTGTAGAGGGAGCTTTACTCTGTATCTAACCCGTACTGTACCTGCTGTGGGAGTCTTTGATGGGACAGTGTAGAGGGAGCGTTACTCTGTATCTAACCCGTGCTGTACCTGCCCTGGGAGTGTTTGATGGAACAGTGTAGAGGGAGCTTCACTCTGTATCTAACCCGTGCTGTACCTGCCCTGGGAGTGTTTGATGGGACAGTGTAGAGGGAGCTTTACTCTGTATCTAACCCCTGCTGTACCTGCCCTGGGAGTGTTTGATGGGACAGTGTAGAGGGAGCTTTACTCTGTATCTAACCCGTACTGTACCTGCCCTGGGAGTGTTTGATGGGACAGTGTAGAGGGAGCGTTACTCTGTATCTAACCCGTGCTGTACCTGCCCAGGGAGTGTTTGATGGGACAGTGTAGAGGGAGCTTTACTCTCTATCAAATCGTGCTGTGCCTGCCTTGGAATGTTTGATGGGACAGTGTAGAGGGAGCATCACTCTGTATCTAACCCGTGCTGTACCTGCCTGGGAGTGTTTGATGGGACAGTGTAGAGGGAGCTTTACTGTGTATCTAACCCCTGCTGTACCTGCCCTGGGAGTGTTTGATGGGACAGTGTAGAGGGAGCTTTACTCTGTATCTAACCCATGCTGTACCTGCCCTGGGAGTGTTTGATGGGGACAGTGTAGAGGGAGCTTTACTCTGTATCTAACCCGTACTGTACCTGCCGTGGGAGTCTTTGATGGGACAGTGTAGAGGGAGCGTTACTCTGTATCTAACCCGTGCTGTACCTGCCCTGGGAGTGTTTGATGGGACAGTGTAGAGGGAGCGTTACTCTGTATCTAACCCGTGCTGTACCTGCCCAGGGAGTGTTTGATGGAACAGTGTAGAGGGAGCTTTACTCTGTGTGATGAAATATGCCATTCATCACTCACAGTATTCTCTGCCTGTGACTGTGGTTTAGTTTCGGTTTCATTTCCCTTACCTCAGTTCCGTTTCCTCACCATTGTATTGTTCAATAATAAACAGAGGGGGAAGATTAAAAATGATAAGATTCTTAGGTGGCGGATCGAGCTCTCCACCTTCGATTATGACATCATTTACCGGCCAGGGGCCCTTAACGAATCCCCTGACGCCCTCTCACGAGGGATGTGTGCCAGCGCCACCGGGGATCGGCTGCAGACCCTCCACAACGACCTCTGCCACCCAGGGGTCACGCGGCTGTTCCACTTCATAAAGTCCCGCAACTTACCCTACTCGATTGAGGAAGTTCGGTCTCTGACCAGGAACTGCCGCACTTGCGCTGAGTGCAAGCCTCAGTTCGACCGCCCAGATAGAGCCCACTTAATCAAAGCTACACGGCCCTTTGAGCGGCTCAGCTTAGATTTCAAGGGCCCCCTCCCATCCGTCGACCACAATGTTTACTTCCTGAACATTGTGGACGAATACTCCCGGTTCCCATTCGCCTTCCCCTGCCCAGACATGACCAGCGCCACGGTCATTAAATGCCTCAACAGCCTGTTCTGCCTGTTCGGTATGCCGAGCTACATCCATACAAATAGGGGGGCGTCCTTCATGAGTGAAGAGCTACGCCAGTACATGCTGTCCAGGGGGATCGCCACGAGCCGTACCACCAGCTACAACCCCCGGGGTAACGGCCAAGTGGAGCGAGAGAACGGGACAGTATGGAAAGCAGTCACTCTAGCTCTAAGGACCAAGGGCCTCCCTATCTCCCGCTGGCAGGAAGTCCTCCCAGATGTGCTCCATTCGATACGGTCGCTATTGTGTACTGCCACTAATGCCACACCTCATGAACGAATGTTTGTCTTTCCCCGGAAATCCACCTCAGGCGTATCCATGCCGTCATGGCTCTCCACCCCAGGTCCGGTATTCGTGCGAAGGCATGTGGGGGGCCACAAGACAGACCCTCTCGTGGAGTCAGTGCATCTACTCCACGCCAACCCCCAATACGCATATGTCCGGCACGCCGACGGAAGGGAGGACACCGTGTACATAAAAGACGTCGCCCCAGCCGGTAATGACAACAACCACGACAACAGCAGCAACAACGATCACAGCAACTCTTACCCACCCACTACTTACCCACCTACTACTCTTTCATCACCCCCGGAAGAACATCGACCAACGGTACCCCCACCAACTACCCCTTCAAAAACCCTGGCGGCACCCCCGGCAGAGACCCAGGAGGCCACCGGGGACACCCAGCCGACACCCGCGGCACCACAACAGCCACGTCGGTCACAGAGGACTATCAAACCCCCGAACAGACTAAATCTATCGAAGGGGTGAATGTGATGAAATATGCCATTCATCACTCACAGTATTCTCTGCCTGTGACTGTGGTTTAGTTTCAGTTTCATTTCCCTTACCTCAGTTCCGTTTCCTCACCATTGTATTGTATTGTAATGTGTTGTGTGTAGGGCTCCGCCCATACCTGGCCCCTATGTAAGCTGGCTCAGCCTGCCTCGCATCCAGTACAGCAGACCTCTGGATGGAAGATACCTCTCCACTGTGTGTTACCTTCTAAGTTAATAAAAGCCTTGCTTTGTTCCGCTAACATTGAGTCTCGGATTTATTGAGGCACATCACTCTGTATCTAACCCCTGCTGTACCTGCCCTGGGAGTGTTGGATTGGACAGTGTAGAGGGAGCTTTACTCTGTATCAAACCTCTGCTGTACCTGCCCTGGGAGTGTTTGATGGGACAGTGTAGAGGGAGCTTTACTCTGTATCTAACCCCGTGCTGTACCTGCCCTGGGAGTGTTTGATGGGACAGTGTAGAGGGAGCTTTACTCTGTATCTAACCCGTGCTGTACCTGCCCTGGGAGTGTTTGATGGGACAGTGTAGAGGGAGCTTTACTCTGTATCTAACCCGTGCTGTACCTGCCCTGGGAGTGTTTGATGGGACAGTGTAGAGGGAGCTTTACTCTGTATCTAACCCGTACTGTACCTGCCCTGGGAGTGTTTGATGGGACATTGGAGAGGGAGCGTTACTCTGTATCTAACCCATGCTGTAACTGCCCTGGGAGTGTTTGATGGGGATAGTGTAGAGGGAGCTTTACTCTGTATCTAACCCGTGCTGTACCTGCCCTGGGAGTGTTTGATGGGACAGTGTAGAGGGAGCTTTACTCTGTATCTAACCCGTGCTGTACCTTCCCTGGGAGTGTTTGATGGGACAGTGTAGAGGGAGCTTTACCCTGTATCTAACCCGTGCTGTACCTGTCCTGGGAGTGTTTGATGGGACAGTGTAGAGGGAGCTTTACTCTGTATCTAACCCGTGCTGTACCTGCCCTGGGAGTGTTTGATGGAACAGTGTAGAGGGAGCTTTACTCTGTATCTAACCCCTGCTGTACCTGCCCTGGGAGTGTTTGATGGGACAGTGTAGAGGGAGCGTTACTCTGTATCTAACCCGTGCTGTACCTGCCCTGGGAGTGTTTGATGGGACAGTGTAGAGGGAGCATTACTCTGTATCTAACCCCTGCTGTACCTGCCCTGGGAGTGTTTGATGGGACAGTGTAGAGGGAGCTTTACTCTGTATCTAACCCATGCTGTACCTGCCCTGGGAGTGTTTGATGGAGGCAGTGTAGAGGGAGCTTTACTCTGTATCTAACCCGTACTGTACCTGCCCTCGGAGTCTTTGATGGGACAGTGTAGAGGGAGCGTTACTCTGTATCTAACCCTGTGCTGTACCTGCCCGGGGAGTATTTGATGGGGCAGTGTAGAGGGAGCTTTACTCTGTATCTAACCCGTGCTGTACCTGCTCTGGGAGTGTTTGATGGGACAGTGTAGAGGGAGCTTTACTCTGTATCTAACCCGTGCTGTACCTGCCCTGGGAGTGTTTGATAGGACAGTGTAGAGGGAGCTTTACTCTGTATCTAACCCGTGCTGTACCTGCCCTGGGAGTGTTTGATGGGACAGTGTAGAGGGAGCTTTACTCTGTATCTAACCCATGCTGTATATGCCCTGGGAGTGTTTGATGGGATAGTGTAGAGGGAGCTTTACTCTGTATCTAACCCGTGCTGTACCTGTCCTGGGAGTGTTTGATGGGACAGAGTAGAGGGAGCTTTACTCTGTATCTAACCCATGCTGTACCTGCCCTGGGAGTGTTTGATGGGACAGAGTAGAGGGAGCTTTACTCTGTATCTAACCCGTGCTGTACCTGCCCTGGGAGTGTTTGATGGGACAGTGTAGAGGGAGCTTTACTCTGTATCTAACCCGTGCTGTAGCTGCCCTGGGAGAGTTTGATGGGACAGTGTAGAGGGAGCTTCACTCTGTATCTAACCCGTGCTATACCTGCCCTGGGTGTGTTTGATGGGACAGTGTAGAGGGAGCTTTATTCTGTATCTAACCCGTGCTGTACCTGCCCTGGGAGTGTTTGATGGGACAGTGTAGAGGCAGCTTTAGTCTGTATCTAACCCGTGCTGTACCTGCCCTGGGAGTGTTTGATGGGGAGATATCTGAATGGAAATTATTCCATTCCACTGGCACTTTGAAGTGCAGCAAAATTCAAAACTGTTCTTGACAAAGAGCTGGACTAATGGTAATCTGAACTCATCTGTAACAGCCTAAACCCTGGGGGTGACTGCCAGCCAGCTGGTCAGAAGGAAGGGGATTATCTGAATATATCAGCAGCACATCCCCCTTCAGAATCTGAATTCTGCGCACTGCTTGTTGCTGGGGACTTTTGACAACAGGAGCTGGAGCAGGGTAGAGTAAAATCCAATTAATTCTCACTCAAAAATCAGTGGCTAGTTTTTTGTAAAGATCATCTTTCAGAGGGAGCAAGATGGAGAGAGATATTCATTTTTGCTTTAGAAGCTTACCGTGAATGCTCTGCTGAACCTGTCGAGAGGTTTAGCATCAGTGCACGCTTAGGTTGGAGGAAGGATGGATGTGAATTCTAATAAAACATTCCAACTCACCACGACTCGTTCAGCTGATCAATTTTCCTAGCCATTTCTCAATGAAGGTATTAGCCCATGTGTGATATGTGGCGCCAATTAGGCAATAGAATATCTGACAGGCTCCCTCTGTCCCAGGCCCACAGTGCGTCATGTAGGAGCAGTGCCTGATGGGACCCAGGAGACCGCCCTCAGTGCCCAGGGTAAGTGCCTGCAGTCTGAGCACCAGTGGATCTCCACAGTATTCACAGTGGGTGAGGGGAGCACAAATGAGCTGCCATTTGTCACAACAAAGCCTCGTCGCCAATAAAGAAGGACTGGGACGAAGGTAACCCCAGGGATAACAGGGAGTCATGCTCGAATCAGAGAATACTGATCCTGCAGCACTGCAGTTACAAGTGCTGGACATTTGCACATGATGTGCAGTTACCCCATGACCAACAGTGAAAAAATTACAATTGCAAATTTTTTAACTGTTTTAAACCGTTAGCTAACCTCAAACTGCAACAACAACTTACAGACATTGAACGCAGGATTTAGGCAGCCATGCCTTCGCCCACAAAACTCAATCCAAGTGGAAAGGCCTCTTGAGTAGGTTGTAGGCTGCCCTGATACAAGAGCCCCGACTGTCCCATAATCTCCAGTGGACAGCGGCTGCTGTGGGACGAGGGCCTGCCCACCCTTCAGCGGGCTGAGCCCCGCCTGTGTTTGTGGGGTTAGCTTCATTCCCGTGATGCGGGCTCGCTCCTCATGTGGAGAATGTCTGTGACCAGGAAAGAAAGAAAAACTGTTCTCTGCAGCCGCGACCGGGAGTTCCAAAGGTTGTGCTGCCTGTCCGGTGCCAGGGTTAAAGACATCTCGCGGCTGGAGGAGAACTTGGAGTGGGAGGGGGCGGATCCGGCTGTCGTGATCCACGTAGGAACCAACGACATAGGTACAACTAGGAATGAGTTTCTGCTGAGGGAGTTGGAGGAGCTAGGATCCAAATTTAAAAGCAGAATCACAAAGATAATAATCTCTGGATTGTTACCTGAGCCACGCGCCAATTGGCAAAGGGACAAACAGATTAGAGGTTTAAATGCGTGGCTCAAAGAGTGGTGTGGGAGGAAGGGGTTTCAGTTGATGGGCACTGGCACCAGTACTGGGGAAAGAGGGAGCTGTTCTGATAGGACGGGCTCCACTTAAATCGGGCTGGGACCAGTGTCCTGGTGAACTGAATAACTAGGGCAGTAGACAGGGTTTTAAATTAATGAAGAGGGGTGGGAGGATTCAAGAAAGCATAAATTCAACAGCAGAAAGAGAAATGTCAAGGCTGTAAAGCAGAGTAGTGATCTGGGTAAAAATAAGCAGGAAGGGACAGAAAGATTAACAAAGGTAATAGGGCATCAGTGACAAAAGTGTATTCAGGGAAAAATAGAAAAAAGTTAAAGCTAAATCTAAAGGCACTATATCTGCATGCACAAAGCATTCGCAACAAAGTAGATGAATTAATAGCGCAGATAGAAATAAATGGGTTTGATTTAATAGCCATTACAGAGACGTGGTTGCAGAATGATGAAGATTGGGAACTAAATATTCAAGCATATTTGACTTTTAGAAGAGACAGGCAGAATGGAAAAGGAGGCGGGGTAGCCCCGATAATAAAGGATGGGATAAAGACAGTCGAGAGCAAGGATCTTGGCTCGGAAAAACAAAATGTAGAATCAGTTTGGGTGGAACTAAGAAACAACAAAGGGCAGAAAACACTAGTGCGGGGAGTCTATAAGTCCCCTAACAGTGGTTGTAGTGTCGGGCAGAGTATAAATCAGGAATTTAGAGATGCATGTAACAAGGGTAATACAGTAATCATGGGGGAGTTTAACTTTCATATAGACTGGGCAAACCAAATTTGCAGAAATAGTGCAGAGGAAGAGTTCATGGAATGGATTCAAGATAGTTTTCAAGATCAGTATATCAAGGAACCTATGAGGAAATCTAGTACTGTATAATGAGACAGGGTTAATTAATAACCTTGTAGTAAAGGAGCCTGTGGGGAGCAGTGATCATAACATGACAGAATTTTATGTTGAGTTTGAGAGTGATTTAGTTCCGTCCAAAACTAGGCTCCGAAACCTGAACAAAGCAAACTCCGTAGGTATGAGAGGCGAGTTGGCTAAGGTAGGTTGGGAAACTTTTTTTTATTTGTTCATGGGATGTGGGCGTTGCTGGCAAGGCCAGCATTTATTGCCCATCCCTAATTGCCTTCGAGAAGGTGGTGGTGAGCTGCCTTCCTGAACCGCTGCAGTCCGTGTGGTGAAGGTGCTCCCACAGTGCTGTTAGGGAGGGAGTTCCAGGATTTTGACCCAGCGACGATGAAGGATCGGCCGATATATTTCTAAGTCAGGATGGTGTGTGACTTGGAGGGGAACTTGGAGGCGGTGGTGTTCCCATGTGCCTGCTGCCATAAAGGGCATTCTAGGTGGAAAAGGTCATGGGTTTGGGAAGTGCTGCCGAAGAAACCTTGGCGAGTTGCTGCAGTGCATCTTGTAGATGGTACACACTGCAGCCACGGTGCACCGGTGGTGGAGGGAGTGAATGTTTAAAGTGGTGGATGGGGTGCCAATCAAGTGGGCTGCTTTGTCCTGGATGGGGTCGAGCTTCTTGAGTGTTGTTGGAGCTGCACTCATCCAGGCAAGTGGAGAGTATTCCATCACACTCCTGACTTGTGCCTTGTAGATGGTGGAAAGGCTTTGGGGAGTCAGGAGGTGAGACACTCGCCGCGGAATACCCAGCCTCTGACCCGCTCTTGTTGTCACAGTATTTACGTGGCTGGTCCAGTTAAGTTTCTGGTCAATGGTGACCCCCCAGGATGTTGATGGTGGGGGATTCGGTGATGGTAATGCCATTGAATGTCAAGGGGCGGTACCTACGTAGTTTGCGTTGTTTAGATTTAAGATCCTAGTTTCAGATTTAACTAAATCACTTTCAAACTCAATATAAAATTCGACCATATTATGGTCACTCTTCCCTAAATGCCCCTTTACTACAAGGTTATTAATGAACCCTTTCTTATTGCACAATACTAGATCTAAAATAGCCTGTTCCCTAGTTGGTTCCTGAACATACTGATCTAGAAACCTATCTTGCATACATTCCATGAATTTGTCCTCCACACTATTACTGCAAATTTGGTTTGCCCAGTCTATATGTAGATTAAAGTCCTCCATAATAACAACAGAAAATGCTGGAAAAACTCAGCAAGTCAGGCAACATCCGTGGAGAGAAATTTGAGCCGACGTTTCGGGTTTGACCCTTCTTCAAAACTGGAGAGAAAAGGAACTAGATCGAAGGCAGGGCTGCGATCGGACAAAAGAATAAAAGAACCAAAAGAAGTAAAAGAGATTAGAAGCTAGACGAGATGGTAATAGGCTGTGATTAGGTGTAAAGTGTACTGGCAGGGCAAAAGATAGCTGCCAGGTGTGAGAGAGAAACAAAAGGAAAGGGGGGGGGGGGAAAGGAAAGGAGTGGAAAAATATAAGTGAAAATGAAATAGGGGCCGAGGTTATGATCTGAAATTGTTGAACTCGATATTGAGACCGGAAGGCTGCAGACTGCCTAATCGGAAGATGAGGTGCAGCCTTCCGGTCAATATCGAGTTCAACAATTTCAGATCATAACCTCGGCCCCTATTTCATTTTCACTTATATTTTTCCACTCCTTTCCTTTCCCCCCCCCCCTTTCCTTTTGTTTCTCTCTCACACCTGGCAGCTATCTTTTGCCCTGCCAGTACACTTTACACCTAATCACAGCCTATTACCATCTCGTCTAGCTTCTAATCTCTTTTACTTCTTTTGGTTCTTTTATTCTTTTGTCCGATCGCAGCCCTGCCTTCGATCTAGTTCCTTTTCTCTCCAGTTTTGAAGAAGGGTCAAACCCGAAACGTCGGCTCAAATTTCTCTCCACGGATGTTGCCTGACTTGCTGAGTTTTTCCAGCATTTTCTGTTGTTATTTCGGATTTCCAACATCTGCAGTATTTTGCTATCGTTAAAGTCCTCCATGATTACTGTATTACCCTTGTTACATGCGCCTCTAATTTCCTGATTTATCCTCTGCCCTACATTACAACTACTGCTTGGAACTGAGATGAGGAGGAATTTCTTCACTCAGAGGGTGGTGAATCTTTGGAATTCTCTACCCCAGAGGGCTGTGGAGGCTCAGTCGTTGAGTATATTCAAGGCAGAGATCTGTAAATTTTTGGATATTAAGTGAATCCAGGAATATGGGGAGAGTGCAGGAACGTGGAGATGAGGTAGAAGATCAGCTATGATCACATTGAATGGCGGAGCAGGCTCGAGGGGACAAATGGCCGACTCCTGCTCCTATTTCTTATGTTCTAACTTGCATTTCTATAGCGCCTTTCACGACCACCGGACGTCCCAAAGCACTTTACAGCCAATGAAGTACTTTTTGATGTGTAGTCACTGGTGTAATGTAGGAAACGCACTAGCCAATTTGCGCACTGCAAGTTCCCACAAACACCAGATAAATGACCAGATAATCGGATTTTTTTTAGTGACATTGAATTGAGGGATAAATATTGGCCCCAGGACACCGGGGAGAATTTCCCTGCTCTTCTTCAAAATAGTGCCGTGGGATCTTTTTCGCCCACTTGAGAGCAGACGGGGCCTCGGTTTAACGTCTCATCCGAAAGACGGCACCTCCAACAGTGCAGCACTCCCTCAGCACTGCACTGCAGTGTCAGCCTAGCTTTATGTGCTCATGTCTCTGGAGTGGGACTTGAACCCACAACGTCCTGACTCCGAGGCACGGCTGCTGCCCCACTGAGCCCCGGCTCACATTTGTGTATTGTTCCTCACCTTACATCGGAATTTCTCTTTTATTCATTCTGGGGATTTGGGCATCCCGGGCAAGGCCGGCACTTGTTGCCCACCCATGGTCACCCTTGAGAAGGTGTTGATCCAGCTGAGTGCCTCGCTGGGCCACTTCAGTTAAAAGTCACCCATGCTGGTGTGCGGCTGGAGTCACCTATAGGCCAGACCGGGGAAGGACGGCAGGTTTCAGACATTAATAAACCCATTAGTTTGGTTTTGATGACAATACAAGTTCTCATGGTGGGATTTGAACTCCCGCAGACTGAATAACAGATATTCGGGAATGAGTTACCCTCAAGTAAGACTTGGGTTGGGATCGGAGCCCTCAACAAACACTGAGCGAGACACACTGTTGTAGGGTGTAACAGGGAGAAAGTGTAATGTAAACACGAGGTGCACGCGTGCTGAGTGCTTCCAACATAAGAGCTGAACAATTCAGTACAAGAGGTGGTGACGCCGATGTTTCAGAGAGAAACATGGTCTGATCAGCAATGCTTTGATGATGGGACAGTATTACCTTGAAACACCGAGTTCAGTTCAAATCCAGAGTAAATATTCCCCACTATTCATCTCGCCAATGAGTCAATATTGACATAACTTAACGGCTGGCAAAGACTGCATCAGTATTCTAGGCGACAGTGGTGGTGTAGAATGTGTGTGTGCCTGAGAGAGAGAGAGAGAGAGAGTGAGAAAGAGAGACTGAGAGAGACAGGGCAGATGGGTGGAAGGGAGAGACGTGAGACGGTGAGGAAGAAAGGGAGAGACAAGCCTGGGCTTTTCATTTTTGCTCTGTTTTCGATTACTGGACAGGACAATTGAGCAATGGAGTGGAAATCCCTGAGTATCCAGCAAAACAGCGGGGTAGAGTGATCAATCTGTCTCAGGCAGGTTTGCACCCAATCACTCCCTGGGCTATTTTAACCCGAGGGTCAGCGCCTGCGCTGAAATAAGGCAGACAAGACGTTGGTCCAAGTGTGCCAGGGAACAGCAGAGATCCGAACTCCCGCCCTCCGATCAGAGAAAGTCTGAGTAAATGTAAGCATGGCAGAGCAAGAGGAACTCTGGAAACCCAAACTGGGGTTCCGGATAGTCGGAGCCCGAGGAGAAAGAATCTCGCTGCTGCAGTAAATGCGTGGGATCTAGTTATAAATAAGGAGCAGGACACATCGCTCCCCTCATGTGGGATGGGCGGCGATATTAATATTGTAGTGTTGTGTAAAGAAGAACACGTTTGATATTGGCACCTGGCCCCAGCTCTGTACAATCTGACGAGGCACCACGACAGAGAAACACTGCTCAATCAGCACTTCTCCCTAAACTGCTCGCCTTCTATATAGACAGTGCGATGGGCCGAATGGCGTCCTCCTGTGCTGCCAACTCTCCTGCCCCAGGAACTCCTAATCAGAGGGGTCCATTGTTCCGCCTTCTCCCAGACTCCCCTCTGCTGACAGATCTGAGAGAATGAAGGAGGCAGGAGGCCGGAAATGCCTGTGGATCCTACCTGGGCCGATGCTGCTCCAGGTGCTTGGAGTTACAATGGAATCCGGTGAGCAGCGTTTACAAGTAATACAGGATAAAGAGTGACATGGTTTGGTGACAGCTAATATGGGTATAATTGGACAAAGAGATAGAGGTAGTGTGTGCAGTATCAGGCTAGAGTGTGTAGTATGGGGCTAGTGTGCGCACTATGGGGCTAGTGTGTACATTATGGGGCTAGTGTGTACACTATGGGGCTAGTGTGTGCAGTATTGGGCTAGTGTGTGCAGTATTGGGCTAGTGTGTGCAGTATCGGGCTAGTATGTACACTATAGGGCTAGTGTGCGCACTATGGGGCTCGGGTGTGCAGTATCGGGCTAGTGTGTGCACTATGGGGCTAGTGTGTGCACTATGGGGCTAGTGTGTGCAGTATCGGGCTAGTGTGTGCACTATGGGGCTAGTGTGTGCAGTATGGGGCTAGTACGTGCAGTATTGGACTAGTGTGTGCACTATCGGGATAGCGTGTGCACTATTGGGCTAGTGTGTGCACTATGGGGCTAGTGTGTGCAAAATGGGGTTAGTGTGTGCAGTATCAGGCTAGTGTGTACACTATGGGGCTAGTGTGTGCACTATTGGGCTAGTGTGTGCAGTATCGGGCTAGTGTGTACACTATGGGGCTAGTGGGTGCAGTATTGGGCTGGTGTGTACACTATGGGGCTAGTGTGTGCTGTATCGGGCTAGTGTGTGCAGTACCGGGCTAGTGTGCGCAGAATCGGGCTAGTGTGTACACTATGGGGCTAGTGTGTGCACTCTGGGTTTAGTGTGCACAGTATCAGGCTAGTGTGTGCACTATGGGGCAAGTGTGTGCACTATGGGGCTAGTGTGTGCACTATGGGGCTAGTGTGTGCATTATTGGGCTAGTGTGTGCACTATGGGGCTAGTGTGTGCAAAATGGGGGTAGTGTGTGCAGTATTGGGCTAGTGTGTGCAGTATGGGGTTAGTGTGTGCAGTATCAGGCTAGTGTGTGCACTATGGGGCTAGTGTGTACACTATTGGGCTAGTGTGTGCACTATGGGGCTAGTGTGTGCAAAATGGGGTTAGTGTGTGCAGTATCAGGCTAGTGTGTGCACTATGGGGCTAGTGTGTACACTATGGGGCTAGTGGGTGCACTATGGGGCTAGTGTGTGCAGTATTGGGCTAGTGTGTACACTATGGGGCTAGTGTGTGCACTATGGGTTTAGTGTGTGCAGTATCAGGCTAGTGTGTGCACTATGGGGCGAGTGTGTGCACTATGAGGCTAGTGTGTGCACTATGGGGCTAGTGTGTGCATTATTGGGCTAATGTGCGCAGTATCGGACTAGTGTGTGCACTATGGGGCTAGTGTGTGCAGTATTGGGCTAGTGTGTGCAGTATGGGGCTAGTGTGTGCAGTATCGGACTAGTGTGTGCAGTATCGGGCTAGCGTGTGCACTATTGGGCTAGTGTGTGCACTATGGGGCTAGTGTGTGCAGTATCAGGCTAGTTTGTGCACTATGGGGCTAGTGTGTACACTATGGGGCTAGTGTGTACACTATGGGGCTAGTGGGTGCAGTATCGGGCTAGTGTGTACACTATGGGGCTAGTGTGTGCACTTTTGGGCTAGTGTGTGCAGTATCGGGCTAGTGCGCGCAGTATCGGGCTAATGTGTACACTATGGGGCTAGTGTGTACACTATGGGGTTAGTGTGTGCATTATCAGGCTAGTGTGTGCACTATGGGGTGAGTGTGTGCACTATGGGGCTAGTGTGTGCATTACTGGGCTAGTGTGTGCAGTATAGGGCTAGTGTGTGCACTATGGGGCTAGTGTGTACACTATGGGGCTTGCGGGTGCATGTATCAGGCTAGTGTGCACACTAGGGGGCTAGTGTGTGCACTATTGGGCTAGTGTGTGCAGTATCGGGCTAGTGTGCGCAGTATCGGGCTAATGTGTACACTATGGGGCTAGTGTGTGCACTATGGGGTTAGTGTGTGCATTATCAGGCTAGTGTGTGCACTATGGGGTGAGTGTGTGCACTATGGGGCTAGTGTGTGCATTATTGGGCTAGTGTGTGCAGTATCGGGCTAGTGTGTGCACTATGGGGCTAGTGTGTACACTATGGGGCTAGTGGGTGCAGTATCAGGCTAGTGTGCACACTATGGGGCTAGTGTGTGCACTATTGGGCTAGTGTGTGCAGTGTCGGGCTAGTGTGCACAGTATCGGGCTCGTGTGTGCACTATGGGGTTAGTGTGTGCATTATCAGGCTAGTGTGTGCACTATGGGGTGAGTGTGTGCACTATGGGGCTAGTGTGTGCACTGTGGGGCTAGTGTGTGCATTATTGGGCTAGTGTGTGCAGTATCGGGCTAGTGTGTGCAGTATCGGGCTAGTGTGTGCACAATGGGGCTGGTGTGTGCAGTATCGGGCTAGCGTGTGCACTTTTGGGCTAGTGTGTGCACGACGGTGCTAGTGTGTGCACTATGGCACTAGTATGTGCAGTATTGGGCTAGTGTGTGCACTATGGGGCTAGTGTGTGCAGTATCGGGCTCGTGTATGCCATGTTGGGCTAGTGTGTGCACTATGGGGCTAGTGTGTGCAAAATGGGGCTGGTGTGTGCAGTATTGGGCTAGTGTGTGCAATATGGGGCTAGTGTGTGCACTATGGAGCTAGTGTGTGCAGTAATGGGCTAGTGTGTGCAATATGGGGCTATTGTGTGCACTATGGGGCTAGTGTGTGCAGTATCGGGCTAGTGTGTGCACTATTGGGCTAGTGTGTGCAGTATCGGGCTAGTGTGTGCAGTATCAGACTAGTGTGTGAAGGATCGGGCTAGTGTGTGCACTATTGTGCTAGTGTGTGCACTATTGGGCTAGTGTGTACACTATGGGACTAGTGTGTGCAGTATGGGCTAGTGTGTGCAGTATGGGGCTAATGTGTGCAGTATTGGACTATAGTGTGCAGTATCAGGCTAGTGTGTGCACTATTGGGCTAGTGTGTGCACTATGGGGCTAGTGTGTACAGTATCGGGCTAGTGTGTACAGTATCGGGCTAGTGTGTGCACCATTGGGCTATTGTGTACAGTATGGAGCTAGTGTGTACACTATGGGGCTCGTGTGTGCAGTATTGGACTAGTGTGTGCAGTATCAGGCTAGTGTGTGCAATATTGGGCTAGTGTGTGCAGTATCGGGCTAGTGTGTGCACTATGGGGCTAATGTGTGCAGTATGGGGCTAGTGTGTACAGTATCGGGCTAGTGTGTGCACCATTGGGCTATTGTGTACAGTATGGGGCTAGTGTGTACACTATGGGGCTAGTGTGTGCAGTATTGGACTAGTGTGTGCAGTATCAGGCTAGTGTGTGCACTATTGGGCTAGTGTGTGCACTATTGGGCTAGTGTTTACACTATGTGGCTAGTGTGTGCAGTATCGGGCTAGCGTGTGCAGTATCGGGCTAGTGTGTGCAGTATCGGGCTAGTGTGTGCACTATTGGGCTAGTGTGTGCACTATTGGGCTAGTGTGTACACTATGGGACTAGTGTGTGCAGTATCGGGCTAGTGTGTGCAGTATCGGGCTAGTGTGTACACTATGGGGCTAGTGTGTATACTATGGGGCTAGTGTGCAGTATTGGGCTAGTGTCTGCAGTATGGGGCTAGTGTGTGCATTATTGGGCTAGTGTGTGCATTATCGGGCTAGTGTGTGCACTATGGGGCTAGTGTGTGCTGTATGGGGCTAGTGTGTACAGTATCGGGCTAGTGTGTGCACTATTGGGCTAGTGTGTGCATTATTGGGCTAGTGTGTGCACTATTGGGCTAGTGTGTGCATTATTGGGCTAGTGTGTGCACTATTGGGCTAGTGTATCCAGTATTGGGCTAGTGTGTTCAGTATCGGGCTAGTGTGTGCACTATTGGGCTAGTGTGTGCATTATTGGGCTAGTGTGTGCACTATTGGGCTAGTGTGTGCATTATTGGGCTAGTGTGTGCACTATTGGGCTAGTGTATCCAGTATTGGGCTAGTGTGTTCAGTATCGGGCTAGTGTGTGCACTATTGGGCTAGTGTGTGCACTATTGGGCTAGTGTGTACACTATGGGACTAGTGTGTGCAGTATGGGCTAGTGTGTACATTTTGGGTCTAGTGTGTGCACTATGGTGCAAGTGTGTGCAGTATTGGACTAGTGTGCACTATGGGGCTAGTGTGTGCAGTATGGGGCTAGTGTGTGCACCATGGGGCTGGTGTGTGCAGTATCGGGCTAGTGCCTGCACTATGGGGCTAGTGTGTGTACTATGGGGCGAGTGTGTGCAGTATGGGGCTAGTGTGTGCAGTATTGGGCTAGTGTGTACACTATGGGGCTAGTGTGTGCAGTATCGGACTAGTGTGTGCAGTATTGGGCTAGTGTGTGCAGTATGGGGCTAGTGTGTGCAGTATGGGGCTAGTGTGTGCAGTATCGGGCTAGAGTGTACACTATGGGGCTAGTGTGTGCAGTATCGGACTAGAGTGTGCAGTATTGGGCTAGTGTGTGCAGTATGGGGCTAGTGTGTGCACCATGGGGCTAGTGTGTGCAGTATCGGACTAGTGTGTGCAGTATTGGGCTAGTGTGTGCAGTATGGGGCTAGTGTGTGCAGTATGGGGCTAGTGTGTGCAGTATCGAACAAGTGTGTGCAGTATTGAGCTAGTGTGTGCAGTATGGGGCTAGTGTGTGCAGTATGGGGCTAGTGTGTGCAGTATCGGACTAGTGTGTGCACTATTGGGCTAGTGTGTGCAGTATGGGGCTAGTATGTGCACCATGGGGCTAGTGTGTGCAGTATCGGACTAGTGTGTGCAGTATGGGGCTAGTGTGTGCACTATGGGGCTAGTGTGTGCACTATGGGGCTAGTGTGTGCAGTATCGGACTAGTGTGTGCAGTATTGGGCTAGTGTGTGCAGTATTGGGCTAGTGTCTGCAGTATGGGGCTAGTGTGTGCATTATTGGGCTAGTGTGTGCAGTATCGGACTAGTGTGTGCAGTATGGGGCTAGTGTGTGCACTATGGGGCTAGTGTGTGCAGTATGGGGCTAGTGTGTGCAGTATTGGGCTAGTGTGTGCAGTATGGGGCTAGTGTGTGCACTATGGGGCTAATGTGTGCAGTATGGGGCTAGTGTGTGCAGTATCGGACTAGTGTGTGCAGAATTGGGCTAGTGTGTGCAGCATTGGGCTAGTGTGTGCAGTATGGGGCTAGTGTGTGCATTATTGGGCTAATGTGTGCATTATTGGGCTAGTGTGTGCAGTATCGGACTAGTGTGTGCACCATGGGGCTAGTGTGTGCATTATTGGGCTAGTGTGTGCATTATTGGGCTAGTGTGTGCAGTATGGGGCTAGTGTGTGCACCATGGGGCTAGTGTGTGCAGTATCGGACTAGTGTGTGCACTATGGGGCTAGTGTGTGCACTATGGGGCTAGTGTGTGCAGTATCGGGCTAGTGTGTGCACTGTGGAGCTAGTGTGTGCACTATGGGGCTAGTGTGTACACTATGGGGCTAGTGTGTGCACTATGGGGCTAGTGTGTGCACTATGGGGCTAGTGTGTACACTATGGGGCTGGTGTGTGCACTATGGGGCTAGCGTGTACACTATGGGGCTAGCGTGTGCACTATGGGGCTAGTGTGTGCACTATGGGGCTGGTGTGTGCACTATGGGGCTAGTGTGTGCACAATGGGGCTAGTGTGTGCACTATGGGGCTAGTGTGTGCACTATGGGGCTAGTGTGTGCACTATGGGGCTGGTGTGTGCAGTATGGGGCTAGTGTGTGCAGTATTGGGCTAGTGTGTGCAGTATGGGGCTAGTGTGTGCACTATGGGGCTAGTGTGTGCAGTATGGGGCTAGTGTGTGCACTATGGGGCTAGTGTGTGCAGTATGGGGCTAGTGTGTGCAGTATTGGGCTAGTGTGTGCAGTATGGGGCTAGTGTGTGCACTATGGGGCTAGTGTGTGCAGTATCGGGCTAGTGTGTGCAGTATCGGACTAGTGTGTGCAGTATTGGGCTAGTGTGTGCAGTATTGGGCTAGTGTGTGCAGTATGGGGCTAGTGTGTGCATTATTGGGCTAATGTGTGCATTATTGGGCTAGTGTGTGCAGTATCGGACTAGTGTGTGCACTATGGGGCTAGTGTGTGCAGTATGGGGCTAGTGTGTGCACCATGGGGCTAGTGTGTGCATTATTGGGCTAGTGTGTGCATTATTGGGCTAGTGTGTGCAGTATGGGGCTAGTGTGTGCACCATGGGGCTAGTGTGTGCAGTATCGGACTAGTGTGTGCACTATGGGGCTAGTGTGTGCACTATGGGGCTAGTGTGTGCAGTATCGGGCTAGTGTGTGCACTATGGGGCTAGTGTGTGCACTATGGGGCTAGTGTGTGCACTATGGGGCTAGTGTGTGCACTATGGGGCTAGTGTGTACACTATGGGGCTAGTGTGTGCACTATGGGGCTGGTGTGTGCACTATGGGGCTGGTGTGTGCACTATGGGGCTGGTGTGTGCACTATGGGGCTAGTGTGTGCACTATGGGGCTAGTGTGTGCACTATGGGGCTAGTGTGTGCACTATGGGGCTAGTGTGTGCACTATGGGGCTGGTGTGTGCACTATGGGGCTGGTGTGTGCACTATGGGGATAGTGTGTGCAGTATCGGGCTAGTGTGTACAGTATTGGGCTAATGTGCACTATGGGGCTAGTGTGTGCACTATGGGGCTAGTGTGTGCAGTATGGGGCTAGTATGTGCAGTATCGGGCTAGTGTGCACTATGGGGCTAGTGTGTGCAGTATCAGGCTAGTGTATGCACTATGGGGCTAGTATGTGCACTATGGGGCTAGTGTGTGCACTATGGGGCTAGTGTGTACACTATAAGAACATAAGAAATAGGAGCAGGAGTAGGCCAATCGGCCCCTCGAGCCTGCTCCGCCATTCAATAAGATCATGGCTGATCTGATCCTAACCGCCAATCTACTAACACAGAACCATCTCCTGAATCTTACAGAATTAGACACACGAAATAAGAGCAGGATCAGGCTACACGGCCCCTGGGCCCGCTCCGCTACCCACAGGGCCATGTCCGATCCGAACCTAGACTCATGTCCAAATTCCTGCCCGCTCCCCGTAACCCTTAATTCCCTTTACTTCTAGGAAACTGTCTATTTCTGTTTTAAATTTATGTAATGATGTAGCTTCTACAGCTTTTTGGGGCAGCATATTCCATGGACCTGCCACCCTCTGAGTGAAGTAGTTCCTCCTCATCTCAGTTTTGAAAGAGCAGCCCCTTATTCTAAGACTATGCCCCCTAGTTCTAGTTTCACCCATCATCGGGAACATCCTCCCCGCCTCCACCTGATCCAACCCCTTCACAATCTTATATGTTTCAATAAGATCGCCTCTCATTCTTCTGAACTCCAATGAGTAGAGTCCCAATCTACTCAACCTCTCCTCATATGTCCATCCCCTCATCCCCGGGATTAACCGAGTGAACCTTCTTTGTACTGACTCGAGAGCAAGTATGTCTTTTCTTAAGTATGGACACCAAAACTGTATGCTGTATTCCAGGTGCGGTCTCACCAATACCTTGTACAACTGAAGCAATACCTCCCTATTTTTATATTCGATCCCCCTAGCAATGAAAGCCAACATTCCATTGGCCTTCTTAATCACTTGCTGCACCTGCATACTAACCTTTTGAGTTTTGTGCACCAGGACCCCCAGATCCCTTTGTACTTCAGTACTTTCCAGTTTCTTGCCATTAAGATAATAACTTGCTCTACGATTTTACCTGCCAAAGTGCATAACCTCACACTTTCCAGTATTGTATTCCATCTGCCAAATCTCTGCCTGTCTATGTCCCGTTGCAGGTTTTTTATGTCCTCCTCACTCACTACTTTCCCTCCCATCTTAGTATCATCTGCAAACTTTGATATGTTATATTAGATCCGTGTGTTAATGGAGACACGGAATGCAGGAGTTGATTATAACAAGTCTTTACTGAATGGAGACAACCTAGAAACTGAAACTACAGAAGCCTGCTAGGGCCTTTTATACAGGGGTGGTCACTGCCGGTACTGCAGTCTGAGACCAGTTATTCCCTTAAAGGGACATACACAACAATTCCTCCCCTTTTAGATAAACAGTACATAACATTCATTTAACAACTAAATAATAACTAATTACAATTACAATTACGGTTGCTAGATACATTGGTTGAAGTTAAGCAATTATAAGTTCAGTCTTTGAGGAGGCTTCCTGATTCTGTCTGGATAACACCTCTTTGGGATATCAGGTTCTTCTGGCAAGGTTGAGTCGGGATCAATGTCGTTGTTTGGTTCGTCTGCTTCCAATATCACCGATTCGGCGGTAGATGCAATTGGTACTTCGGTTTCATCGCCAGGTGTATCAGATCGTGATGTGGAGTTGACGTTTTCCAGTGACTCTAGAATCTGGTCAGCATGGCGTCTTACAATGCTCTCTCCAACGTCCACGGTATACATTAGAGGTCCTTGCCGTGTACAGATCGTTCCTGGCTGCCATTTCTCTGTGCGGTAGTCCCGGGCCAAAACTGGTTGACCTACCTTAAAACTCCTGGTCGGCCTTTCATTCATATTCTGAAACTGCCTGTTCTCCACATCTCTTCTGACGTTTGGCTTAACCAAATCCAAGCGGCATCGTAGTCTTCGATTGAAGAACATCATGGCTGGAGTTTGGTTGGTAACCGCATGTGTCGCATTCCGGTAGGCAACCAAGAAGTTATCCACCTTGTGTTGTAGGGGTATATCTTCATTACACATTGCCTTGATAGCCTTCTTGAATGTTTGAACAAACCTCTCGGCCAATCCATTAGTGGCTGGATGATATGGGGCGGATGTGTAATCCATTGATCTTTAAGAACCTCCGGAACTCTTCAGACACAAACTGTGGTCCATTGTCAGAGCAAATCTGTTCAGACAGCCCATTCCTGGCGAATATGGTTCGTAAGACTGTGATAGTTTTTTCTGTGGTGGTTGAGGACATTTTTATTACCTCTGGCCACTTTGAATGTGCATCCACCGCAATTAAAAACATCGAGTCCATAAAGGGACCAGCAAAATCAATGTGCACCCTTTGCCATGGAGATGAGGGCCACTCCCATGGATGTAGAGGGGCTTGTGGTGGGGCGTTTTGGGCCTTCTGGCATCCTGTACAGCTCTTGGTCATCTCTTCGATTTCTCTATCGATTCCCGGCCACCACACAAACGCTCTGGCTAAGTTCTTCATTTTTACCCCTCCCAGATGACCCTCATGACGCTCATTGAGCACTCTATCCTTCAATTTCGGTGGAATTACTACTCTGGATCCACACATCAAGGTTCCTCTGCACACTGACAGCTGTTCTCTTCTCAGCGAGAACGCTGGCAGCAGTGGTTCGCCATGTGCTGGCCATCCCTTCACCGTTAAATCATAGACCCAGGAGAGTGTCGGGTCATTTCGTGTTTCCTTTTCTATGTTTGCATTCGTCACAGGGAGACATTCGACTATAGTCGAGTGGAATAACTCCACTGGATCCACTGCCAGTTCTTCTTCCACCGTCGGCAACGGTAGGCGCGACAATCCATCAGCATTCCCATGCTGTTTAGTTCCTTTGTACTCGGTGTCATATTGGTGTGCCCCTAGGAAAAGGGACCACCTCTGTAGCCGTTGTGCCGTCATTATCGGTATGCCCTTCTGAGGGTTGAAAATGGAGATGAGAGGTTGATGATCAGTTAGTAGAGTAAATTTCTGACTGTGCAGGTAGTGATTGAACTTCTTCACCCCCCACACCAGGCTGAGGGCCTCTCTGTCAATCTGGGCGTAGTTACGCTCGGCTGAAGTTAACGAGCATGACGCAAAAGCTATCGGCCTCTCAGAACCATCAAGGAATTTATGTGACAGTACCACCCCAATGCCGTAGGGAGACGCATCACACGCCAGTCTTATCGGTAGTGATGGGTTGTAGTGAGCCAATACTTCTCTTGAAGTGATTAGGTCCTTACTCTTCTGAAAGGCCTGCTTACATTCATCGCTCCATTTCCATGCTACTCCCGTTCGTAGTAGGGCGTTCAGTGGATGCAGAATTGTGGACAAATTCGGCAAAAACTTATGGTAGTAATTCACCAATCCGAGGAATGACCTCAGTTGCGACACATTTTCAGGCGCTGGAGCCTTAACTACCACTTCAATTTTGTCAGGGGACTTATGCAACCCCTCTTCATCAATCACATGGCCACAATACGATATCTGTTTCTTAAAAACTCGCACTTGGGGCGATTGGCTCGTAGCCCATGTTCACGTAGTCTAGTGAGCACCTGCTCTAGGTTGGCAAGGTGTTCACTGTCATCTTCACCTGTCACTAGGACGTCGTCCAAGTAACACTGAGTCCCCTGGAATCCCTTGCAGGACTTGTTCCATCGCTCTTTGCCATATCGCCGGAGCTGATGCTACTCCGAATACCAGTCGATTATACTGGTAAAGACCTTTGTGAGTGTTTATCGTGAGATACTTCCTAGAGGATTCTTCAACCTCCATCTGCAAATATGCTTGTGCTAGGTCAATTTTTGTAAAACGCTTCCCTCCAGATAGTGAGGCGACGATATCTTCTATCTTTGGAAGAGGATATTGTACTGTGTGAAGTACTGGGTTCACCATCACCTTGAAGTCCCCACAAATGCAAACCTTCCTTGGCTCCTCAGACTTATTGTTTAACGTTTTCTTCATGACAGGAACGATGGGTGTTGCCCACTCGCTCCAGTCTACCTTAGATAACATGCCTGCATTCTCCAGACTCTCCAGCTCTGCCTCGACGGCTGGGCGAATTGCATACGGTACCGGTCTTGCTTTGAAAAACTTGGGAATTGCATTCTCTTCTATTTTTATCGAGGCGGTTATGCCTTTAAGAGTTCCCAGTTCTTGTTGAAATACCTCTTTGGCGTTAGCTAAGATTTTTGACAATCGTCCAGGTGTGACGTCGTCATCCTTTTTACCAGCCACCATCAGTGCCTGAATGGAGTGCCAGTCTAAACTTATCTTTCTGATCCATTCACGTCCCAATAACGGTGGTCCACCATCTTGCAGTATGTACAGATACAATTTCTGTATTTCCTTGCCGTTGTATTCGACAGGCACCCTTATTTTCCCTCTGGGGTATACTTTCTGCCCCGTATACGTCTTCAAGACAATGGATGTCTCTTTCAAGGGTATGTGTGAGAATAGCCGCTCGTAGTCTCGTCGATTCATGACGGTCAGGGCTGATCCTGTATCCAATTCCATTTTGACTTGGGACCCTGCTATCATGAGGGTGACCCACATGGTTCGGTGATCCTCTTTTGCAATTACGTTGTGAAGTTTGAGACAGCTTAGTCTCTTGTTCCCGGATTCACTATCGCTCTTCTGGTCTTCGGAACTACTGTCCGTCATCTTTTGTACTTTACTGTACTGTTCCTTAGTAGCCTTTTTGTTGTTGTTAGTCTTCTTCCCAGGCCTGCAAACTCGTGCAATGTGTCCCATCTTTCCGCATTGCCTGCATATTTTGTCCTTGGACCAGCAGTCCTTCTGGTCATGGATTGTTCTGCCGCAGCGATAACATTTTGCAAATCCCCATGTCATTTCGTGGGTGCCGTATTCCTGTGGCTTTTGTTGTATTTCTGCAGCTCCCCTTGCTGCTGCTTCGTACGATACTGCCACGCTGAAAGCCTTATCTAGCGTCAGCTCTTTCTCTGAGTAACCTCTTCTGGGTTCCTTCACTCAGGAGTCCACAGACAAATTTGTCCTGTAAGGTATCTGCCAGTCCTGCTCCGAACTGGCAGTGCTTTGATAGCTTGCGTAGTTCCGTAAGGTAATCAGCATTGCTCTCATTTTTATGCTGATTTCTCCTGTGGAATTTAAATCTTTCTGCTATCAGCAGCGGTGTAGGATTTAGGTGTTCCTGTAGGATAGCAACAACTTCGTTAAAACTCTTTGCCTTTGGTTTGGCTGGAGTAATCAGGTCCCGCAATAGGCCGTACGTTCTTGCGCCCATTAAATTTAGCAATACCGATGCCTTTTTCTCATTGGCTATTTCATTTGCCTCGCAATATACCTCGACTCTTTCCACATACGTGGTCCAGTCTTCTATTGCATTATCGAAGGCAGTGATATCGCCAGTCTTTGGCATCTTAAAAATCTAAAATGGCGCCTCCTGCGCTTTTCCTTCTTCCCCGCCGTGTTAAGATGGCGCCTCCCGTGCTTTCCCGCCGCTGCCGCTGCTGCCAACGCTGTTCTCCGCGGTATTTTTATTTTTCTATCGCGCTTCAATATTTGCTCCGTTAATTGAAGAACCGTTCCCGTCGTGAAGCGGACCCTCTGGGACACTTCCCTCCCTCTTCTTAGGTCCGAACGCTGCCCGGCTGTGAAGCACCGGCCGCGCCCTGTGTGCTCCACCCTCTCTCTCTTTGCTTCCTGACTCACTGCCCGGCCCCGTTGCAGAGCCACCCGATCGAGCTCTAGCCCGCCGCAGCCCAGGAAGGATCAGTGCACTACCTGCCACCAGCCCGATTAGCTGGGAAACCACAGACTGGAGAACCAAGCCCCGCTCTCGACAGTCTCTCCTGCAAGTTTTCAATCCGATGATTTGGAGGGCGGTTGCCCACGGTCGACGCCCGTTTCTCGAGTTTCTTTGGATTATTTTTTTTTCTTTCTTCTGGCTTCGACCTTCAATAACGTCGTCTGAGGTGCTGCCGAGTTGCAGGTAAGTTCGTTTCTTACTCGTCGCCAGTATTAGATCCGTGTGTTAATGGAGACATGGAATGCAGGAGTTGATTATAACAAGTCTTTACTGAATGGAGACAACCTGGAAACTGAAACTACAGAAGCCTGCTAGGGCCTTTTATACAGGGGTGGTTACTGCCGGTACTGCAGTCTGAGACCAGTTATTCCCTTAAAGGGACATACACAACATGTTACACTCGGTCCCCTCCTCCAAATCGTTAATATAGATTGTAAAGAGTTGGGGACCCAGCACTGACCCCTGCGGAACACCACTGGTTACTGATTGCCAGTCTGAGAATGAACCATTTATCCCAACTCTCTGCCTTCTGTTAGATAGCCAATCCTCTATCCATGCCAGACTATTACCCCCAATCCCGTGATTTTTTATCTTAAGCAATAATCTTTTGTGTGGCACCTTGTCAAATGCCTTTTGGAAGTCTAAATACACTACGTCCACTGGTTCCCCTTTATCCACCCTATATGTTACTTCCTCAAAGAACTCCAGCAAATTTGTCAAACATGACTTCCCCTTCATAAAACCATGCTGACTTTGTCCTATTAAATGATGATTATCCAAATGTCCTGCTACTGTCTCCTTAATAATGGACTCCAAAATTTTACCTACCACAGATGTTAGGTTAACCGGTCTATAGTTTCCAGCCTTCTGTCTACTGCCCTTTTTAAATAAGGGTGTTACATTAGCAGTTTTCCAGTCTGCCGGGATCTTTGCTGAGTCCAGGGAGTTTTGGAAAATTATTACCAATGCATCCACAATCCCTACCGCCACATCCCTCAAGACCCTAGGATGTAAGCCATCAGGTCCAGGTGATTTATCCGCCTTGAGTCCCATTATTTTACCGAGTACCACTTCCTTAGTGATTTTGATCATGTTTAGCTCCTCCCCCCCTATAGCCCCCTGTTTGTCCAGTGTTGGGATATTCTTAGTGTCCTCTACTGTAAAGACTGATATAAAATATTCATTCAGTGTTTATGCCATCTCCATAATTCCCTCCATTAATTTCTATGGGGCTAGTGTGAGCAATATTGCGCTAGTGTGTGCACTATGGGGCTAGTGTGTGCAGTATCGGGCTAGTGTGCACTATGGGGCTAGTGTGTGTGGTATGGGGCTAGTGTGTACACTATGGGGCTAGTGTGTGCAGTATTGGGCTAGTGTGTGCACTATGGGGCTAGTGAGTGCAGTATTGGGCTAGTGTGTGCACTATTGGGCTAGTGTGTGTACTATCAGGCTAGTGTGTACACTATGCACTTTGGGGCTAGTGTGTGCACTATGGAGCTAGTGTGTACATTTTGGGGCTAGTGTGTGCACTATGGGGCTAGTGTGTGCACTATGGGGCTGGTGTGTGCACTATGGGGCTGGTGTGTGCAATATGGGGCTGGTGAGTGCACTATGGGGCTAGTGTGTGCACTATGGGGCTAGTGTGTGCGGTATGGGGCTAGTGTGTGCAGTATTGGGCTAGTGTGTGCACTATGGGGCTAGTGTGTGCACTATGGGGCTAGTGTGTGCACTATGGGGCTAGTGTGTGCACTATGGGGCTAGTGTATACACTATGGGGCTAGTGTGTGCAGTATTGGGCTAATGTGTGCACTATGGGGCTAGTGTGTGCACTATGGGGCTAGTGTGTACACTATGGGGCTAGTGAGTGCAGTATTGGGCTAGTGTGTGCACTATTGGGCTAGTGTGTGCACTATCAGGCTAGTGTGTACACTATGCACTTTGGGGCTAGTGTGTGCACTATGGAGCTAGTGTGTACATTTTGGGGCTAGTGTGTGCACTATGGGGCTAGTGTGTGCAGTATCGGACTAGTGTGTGCACTATGGGGCTAGTGTGTGCCGTATCAGGCTATGTGTGTACACTATGCACTATGGGGCTAGTGTGTGCACTATGGGGCTAGTGTGTGCAGTATCGGACTAGTGTGTGCAGTATTGGGCTAGTGTCTGCAGTATGGGGCTAGTGCGCGCACTATGGGGCTAGTGTGTGCAGTATGGGGCTAGTGTGCACACTATGGGCCTAGTGTGTGCAGTATGGGGCTAGTGTGTGCACTATGGGGCTAGTGTGTGCAGTATGGGGCTAGTGTGTGCACTATGGGGTAGTGTGTGCAGTATGGGGCTAGTGTGTACAGTATTGGTCTAATGTGTACTATGGGGCTAGTGTGTGCAGTATTGGGCTAGTGTGTGCACTATGGGGCTAGTGTGTGCACTATGGGGCTAGTGTGTACACTATGGGGCTAGTGTGTGCACTATGGGGCTAGTGTGTGCAGGATTGGGGCTAGTGTGTGCACTATGGGGCTAGTGTGTGCAGTATAGGGCTAGTGTGTGCCCTATGGGGCTAGTGTGTGCAGTATGGGGCTAATGTGTGCAGTATCAGGCTAGTGTGCACTATGGGGCTAGTGTGTGCAGTGTCAGGCTAGTGTGTGCACTATGGGGCTAATATGTGCACTATGGGGCTAGTGTGTACACTATGGGGCTAGTGTGTGCAATATTGGGCTAGTATGTGCACTATGGGGCTAGTGTGTGCACTATGGGGCTAGTGTGTGCACTATGGTGCTAGTGTGTACACTATGGGGCTAGTGTGTGCAGTATTGGACTAGTGTGTGCACTATGGGGCTAGTGTGTGCAGTATCAGGCTAGTGTGTGCAGTATGTGGCTAGTGTGTGCACTATGGGGCTAGTGTGTGCAGTATCGGGCTAGTGCGTGCAGTATCGGGCTACTGTGTGCAGTATCGGTCTAGTGTGTGCAGTATTGGGCTAGTATGTGCCCTATGAGGATAGTGTTTGCACTTTGGGGCTAGTGTCTGCTCTATGGGGCTAGTGTGTACTCTATGGGGCTAGTGTGTGCATCACGGGGCTAGTGTGAGCACTATGGGGCTAGTGTGTGCAGTATGGGGCTAGTATATGCAGCATTGGGCTAGTGTGCACATGTTGGGGCTAGTGTGTGCACTATGGGATAGTGTGTGCAGTATGGGGCTAGCGTGTGCACTATGGGTCTAGTGTGTGCAGTATGGGGCTAGTATGTGCCCTATGAGGATAGTGTTTGCACTTTGGGGCTAGTGTCTGCTCTATGGGGCTAGTGTGTACTCTATGGGGCTAGTGTGTGCATCACGGGGCTAGTGTGAGCACTATGGGGCTAGTGTGTGCAGTATGGGGCTAGTATATGCAGTATTGGGCTAGTGTGCACATGTTGGGGCTAGTGTGTGCACTATGGGATAGTGTGTGCAGTATGGGGCTAGCGTGTGCACTATGGGTCTAGTGTGTGCAGTATGGGGCCAGTGTGCACACTTTGGGGCTAGTGTGAGCACTTTGGGGCTAGTGTGTGCAGTATCGTGAAAGTGTGTGCCCTATGGGGCTAGTGTGTGCACTATTGGGCTAGTGTGTACACTATGGGCTAGTGTGTGCAGTATTGGGCTAGTGTGTGCAGTATTGGGCTAGTGTGTGCACTATTGGGCTAGTGTGTGCAGTATGGGGCTAGTGTGTACATTGCAGGGCTAGTGTGTGCAATATTGGGCTAGTGTGTGCAGTATCGGGCTAGTGTGTGCACTATGGGGCTAGTGTGTGCAGTATGGGGCTAGTGTGTACAGTATCGGACTAGTGTGTGCACCATTGAGCTATTGTGTGCAGTATGGGGCTAGTGTGTACAGTATTGGGCTAGTGTGTGCACCATTTGGCTATTGTGTACTCCATGGGGCTAGTGTGTACACTATGAGGCAAGTGTGTGCAGTATTGGACTAGTGTGTGCAGTATAAGGCTAGTGTGTGCACTATTGGGCTAGTGTGTGCACTATCAGGCTAGTGTGTACACTATGCACTTTGGGGCTAGTGTGTGCACTATGGGGCTAGTGTGTGCACTATGGGGCTAGTGTGTGCAGGATGGGGCTAGTGTGTGCACTATGGGGCTAGTGTGTGCAGTATAGGGCTAGTGTGTGCACTATGGGGCTAGTGTGTGCAGTATGGGGCTAGTGTGTGTAGTATCAGGCTAGTGTGCACTATGTGGCTAGTGTGTGCACTATAGGGCTAGTGTGTGCAGTATCAGACTAGTGTGTGCAGTATCGGGCTAGTGTCTGCACTATGGGGCTAGTGTGTGCACTATGGGGCTAGTGTGTGCAGTATGGGGCTAGTGTGTGCACTATGGGGCTGGTGTGTGCAGTATGGGGCTAGTGTGTGCAGTATGGGGCTAGTGTGTGCAGTATGGGGCTAGTGTTTGCACTATGGGGCTAGTGTGTGCAGTATGGGTCTAGTGTGTGCAGTATCGGGCTAGTGTGTGCAGTATTGGGCTAGTATGTGCTCTATGGGGATAGTGTTTGCACTTTGGGGCTATTGTGTGCACTATGGGGCTAGTGTGAGCTCTATGGGGCTAGTGTGTGTAGTATGGGGCTAGTATATGCAGTATTGGGCTAGTGTGTACACTTTGGGGCTAGTGTGTGCACTATGGGGCTAGTGTGTGCACACTATGGGGCTAGTGTGTGCACTATGGGGCTAGTGTGTGCACTATGGGCTAGTGTGTGCACACTATGGGGCTAGTGTGTGCACTATGGGCTAGTGTGTGCACTATGGGCTAGTGTGTGCACTATTGCCTCCACACTATGGGAAGGCTATTGAGGCTTTCGAGAGGGCACGACACTCCACCTGAGATCAGATAAGTGATGACAGACTGGGAACGGATCGGAAGCTTCCAGCTGTGCATGTCTCACCAGCATATCAGCTGGTGGCGTCACTGAATCAGCCTTTTCTCATTCTGCACGGCCGAATCGACATTCAGAATAGTGGAAATTTAAGTTCTGTCTTTAATTGGACCTTCAGATGGCCAAAAGCAAGTTGAGTCAGAGAGCGATCTTCCTTTGTCAGACTCAATGATGCAGAGGGCTCCTTTGACACTGACAGCAGACAGACACTTCAAGTTACAAAGCACAGAGAACAAATCCCAATTTCACATCTCACAGGCTTACAGACTTTCTATAAACTGATTAGTGGCTCGCAAATTAGTAGCTGAGTCATCTTGTTGAATAATCCTCTACGTCAGGTCTTTCAATCTAATTTGTACATTATTAAGAGGACAAGTTTAACCCTTACTGTGCTGCATAAACAGTGACTCTATACTTCTTCTTCTTCTTCTTAGGCAGTCCCTCGGAACCGAGGATGACTTGCTTCCACATTAAAAATGAGTTCTCAGGTGACTGATGAGTCCAATGCGGGACCTACAGTCTCTGTCACAGGTGGGGCAGACGGTGGTTGAAGGGGCGGGTGGGTGGGGTGCTTGGGTTGAAGGGGCGGGTGGCTGGGGTGCTTGGGTTGACATGCGCTCCTTCCGCTGCCTGCGCTTGGCTTCCGCTTGCTCCCGGCGAAGAGAGTCGAGGTGTTTGGCGCCTTCCCGGAGGCTTCACCTCTACTTTGTGCGGTCTTGGGCCAGGGATTCCCAGGTGTCAGTGGGGATGTTGCACTTTTTCAAGGAGGCTTTGAGGGTGTCCTTGAAGCGTTTCCTCTGCCCACCTGGGGCTCTCTTGCCGTGCCGGAGCTCCGAGTAGAGCGCTTGTTTTGGGAGTCTTGTATTGAGCATGCGGACGATGTGACCCGTCCATCGGAGCTGATCGAGCGTGGTCAGAGCTTCGATGCTGGGGATGTTGGCCTGAACTCTGTATAGTTAGACAGTGAGTGACCCTTACCCTGAATAAACAGTGACTCTGTACAGTTACACAGTGAGTGACCCTTACCCTGAATAAACAGTGACTCTGTACAGTTACAGTGAGTGACCCTTACCCTGAATAAACAGTGACTCTGTACAGTTACACAGTGAGTGACCCTTACCCTGAATAAACAGTGACTCTGTACAGTTACACAGTGAGTGACCCTTACCCTGAATAAACAGTGACTCTGTACAGTTACACAGTGAGTGACCCTTACCCTGAATAAACAGTGACTCTGTACAGTTACAGTGAGTGACCCTTACCCTGAATAAACAGTGACTCTGTACAGTTACACAGTGAGTGACCCTTACCCTGAATAAACAGTGACTCTGTACAGTTACACAGTGAGTGACCCTTACCCTGAATAAACAGTGACTCTGTACAGTTACACAGTGAGTGACCCTTACCCTGAATAAACAGTGACTCTGTACAGTTACACAGTGAGTGACCCTTACCCTGAATAAACAGTGACTGTACAGTTACAGTGAGTGACCCTTACCCTGAATAAACAGTGACTCTGTACAGTTACAGTGAGTGACCCTTACCCTGAATAAACAGTGACTCTGTACAGTTACAGTGAGTGACCCTTACCCTGAATAAACAGTGACTCTGTACAGTTACACAGTGAGTGACCCTTACCCTGAATAAACAGTGACTCTGTACAGTTACAGTGAGTGACCCTTATCCTGAATAAACAGTGACTCTGTACAGGTACAGTGAGTGACCCTTACCCTGAATAAACAGTGACTCTGTACAGTTACACAGTGAGTGGCCCTTACCCTGAATAAACATTGACTCTGTGCAGTGACTCTTTACATAAGAACATAAGAAATAGGAGCAGGAATAGACCACACGGCCCCTCGAGCCTGCCATTCAATAAGATCATGGCTGACCTTGGGCTCAAAGCCACTTCCCAGCCCGCTCCCCATAACCCTTCACTCCCTTATCTTGCAAAAATCTGTCTATCTCCACCTTAAATGTATTTAATGACCCAGCCTCCACGGCTCTCTGGGGCAGAGAATTCCACAGATTTACGACCCTCTGAGAGAAGAAATTCCTCCTCATCTCAGTTCTAAAAGGGCGACCCTTTATTCTAAAACTGTGCCCCCAAGTTCTAGATTTCCCCACGAGGGGAAACATCCTCTCTGCATCTACCTTGTCGAGCCCTCTCAGTATCTTATATGTTTCAATAAGATCACCTCTCATTCTTCTAAATTCCAATGAGTATAGGCCCAGCCTGCTCAACCTTTCCTCATAAGTCAACCCCCTCATCTCTGGAATTAACCGAGTGAATCGTCTCTGAACTGCCTCCAATGCAAGTATAGAAGATAGGAGCAGGAGTAGGCCATTCGGCCCCTCGAGCCTGCTCCGTAAATAGTATATCCTTCCTTAAATAAGGAGACCAAAACTGTACGCAGTACTCCAGGTGTGGTCTGACCAATACCCTGTACAGTTGTAGCAGGACTTCCCTGCTTTTATACTCCAACCCCCTTGAAATAAAGGCCAACATTCCATTTGCCTTTTTGATTACTTGCTGTACCTGCATGCTAACTTTTTGTATTTCATGCACAATGACCCCCAGGTCCCTCTGAACTGTAGCATTTTGTAATCTCTCTCCATTTAAATAATAATTTGCTTTTTCATTTTTCCTGCCAAAGTGGATAACCTCGCACTTTCCCACATTATACTCCGTCTGCCAAATGTTTGCCCACTCACTTAGCCTGTCTGTATCCCTTTGCAGGTTCTTTGAGTCCTCTGCACAACTTGCTTTCCCACCCATCTTTGTATCATCTGCAAACTTGGCTACATTACACTCGGTCCCTTCATCTAAGTCATTAATGTAGATTATAAATAGTTGAGGCCCCAGCACCGATCCCTGTGGCACCCCACTAGTTACCATTTGGCAACCGGAAAATGACCCATTTATCCCGACTCTCTGCTTTCTGTTAGTTAGCCAATTCTCTATCCATGCTAATATATTACCCCCAATTCCGTGAGCTCTTACCTTATGCAGTAACCTTTTATGTGGCACCTTATCGAATGCCTTCTGGAAATCCAAATACACCATATCCACTGGTTCACCCTTGTCCACCCTGCTCGTTACATCCTCAAAGAACTCCAGCAAGTTTGTTAAACATGATTTCCCTTTCATAAAACCATGCTGACTCTGCTTGATTGCAGTATGTTTTTCTAAATGCCCTGCTACTGCTTCCTTAATGAAGGACGCCAGCATTTTCCCAATGACAGATGTTAGGCTAACTGGTCTATAGTTTCCTGCTTTCTGTCTCCCTCCTTTCTTAAATAGGAGTGTTACATTTGTGGCTTTCCAATCCACTGGGACCTCTCCAGAGTCCAGGGAATTTTGGTATATTACAACCAATGCATCCACTATCTCTGCAGCCACTTCTTTTAAGACCCTGGGATGCAGGACATCTGGTCCAGGGGACTTGTCGTCTTTTAGTCCCATTATTTTACCAAGTACTATTTCCTTAGTGATAGTGATTGTCTTTAGTTCCCCCCTCCCTGTGGCCCCTTGATTATCCACTATTGGGATGTTGTTAGTGTCTTCTACCGTGAAGAGATACAAAATATTTGTTCAGAGTCTCTGCCATTTCCCGTTCCCCATTATTAATTCCCCAGTCTCATCCTCTAAGGGACCAACATTTACTTTAGCTACCCTCTTCCTTTTTATATACCTGTAGAAGCTCTTACTATCTGTTTTAATGTTTCTTGCCAGTTTACTCTCATAATTCATCTTCTCTCTCTTTATTATTTTTTTAGTCATCCTTTGCTGGTTTTTAAAAATTTCCCAATCCTCTGGTCTCCCACCAATCTTGCCAACATTGTATGCCTTCGCTTTCAATTTGATACCGTCCTTTACTTCCTTAGTTAGCCACGGATGGTGCTCCCTTCTCTTAGAGTCTTTCTTTCTCACTGGAATATATTTTTGTTGAGAGTTATGCAATATCTCCTTAAATGTCCGCCACTGCATTTCAACTGTCTTATCCTTTAATCTATTTTTCCAGCCCACTTTAGCCAGTTCTGCCCTCATGCCACTGTAATTGCCTTTGTTTAAGATCAGGACACTGGTTTGAGATACAACTTTCTTACCCTCCAACTGAATTTGAAATTCAACCATGCTATGATCACTCTTTCCTAGAGGATCCTTTACTATGAGATCATTTATTAATTCTGTCTCATTACACAGTACCAGATCCAAGATAGCCTGCTCCCTGGTCAGTTCCATTACATACTGTTCTAGGAAACCATCCCGGATGCACTCTATGAACTCCTCCTCAAGGCTACCATTGCCAATTTGATTTGTCCAATCAATATGGAGATTAAAATCACCCATGATTATTAACATACCTTTTTTACAGGCCTCCATTATTTGTTGATTTATACTCTGTCCAACAGTATTGCTACTGTTCAGGGGCCTGTAGACTACACCCACCAGAGACTTTTTCCCTTTATTATTTTTTATCTCCACCCAAACCGATTCTACATCTTGATCTTCTGAGCTAATATCACTTCTCACCGCTGCACCGATCCCATCCTTTACCAACAAAGCCACCCCACCTCCCTTCCCTTTCTGTCTGTCCTTCCGAATTGTCAAATACCCTGGAATATTCATACAAACATACATATGAACATATGAATTAGGAGCAGGAGTAGACCACTCGGCCCTTCGAGCCTGCTCCACCATTCAATAAGATCATGGCTGATCTGATTACTCCACATTCCCACCTACCCCCGATAACCTTTCACCCCCTCGCTTACCAAGAATCTATCTACCTCTGCCTTAAAAATATTCACAGACTCTGCTTCCACCGCCCTCTGAGGAAGAGAGTTCCAAAGGCTCACGACTCTGAGAAAAAATTCTCCTCATCTCTGTCTTAAATGGGCGACCCCTTATTTTTAAACAGTGACCCCTAGTTCTAGATTCTTCCACAAGAGGAAACATCCTCTCCACACCCACCCTGTCCAGACCCCTCAGGATCTTATATGTTTCAATCAAGTCACCTCTTACTCTTCTAAACTCCAGCGGATACAAGCCTAGCCTGTCCAACCTTTCCTCATAAGACAGCCCGCCCATTCCAGGTATTAGTCTAGTAAACCTTCTCTGAACTGCTTCCAACGCATTTACATCCTTCCTTAAATAAGGAGACCAATACTGTACACAGTACTCCAGATGTGGTCTCACCAAAGCCCTGTATAACTGAAGCATAACCTCCCTACTTTTGTATTCAATTCCTCTCGCAATAAACAATAACATTCTATTAGCTTTCCTAATTACTTACTGTACCTGCACAGTAACCTTTTGTGATTCATGCACTAGGACACCCAGATCCCTCTGCATCTCAGAGCTCTGCAATCTCTCACCATTTAGATAATATGCTTCTTTTTTATTCTTCCTGCCAAAATGGACAACTTCACATTTTCCCTCATTATACTCCATTTGCCAGTCCTTTGCCACTCACTTAACCTATCTATATCCCTTTGTAGCCTCCTTATGTCATCTTCACAATTTACTTTCCTACCTATCTTTGTGTCATCAGCAAATTTAGCAACCATATCTTCGGTCCCTTCATCCAAGTCATTTATATAAATTGTAAAAAGTTGAGGCCCCAGCACAGATCCCTGTGGCACACCACTCGTTACATCTTGCCAATCAGAAAATGACCCATTTATGCCTACTCTCTGTTTCCTGTTAGCTAGCCAATCTTCTATCCATGTCACTATGTTACCCCCTACACCATGAGCTTTTATTTTCTGCAATAACCTTTGATGTGGCACCTTCTCAAATGCCTTCTGGAAATCTAAATACAGTACATCCACCGGTTCCCCTTTATCAACAGCACATGTTACTTCCTCAAAGAACTCCAATAAATTGGTTAAACGTGATTTCCCTTTCACAAAACCATGTTGACTCTGCCTGATTACTTTGAACTTTTCTAAATGCTCTGCTATAACGTCTTTAATAATAGCTTCTAACATCTTCCCTATGACAGATGTTAAGCTAACTGACCTGTAATTTCCTGCTTTCTGTCTCCCTCCCTTTTTGAATAAAGGAGTTGCATTTGCTATTTTCCAATCCAATGGAACCTTCCCCGAATTTAGGGAATTTTAGAAAATTAAACATAGAAACATAGAAGATAGGAGCAGGAGTAGGCCATTCGGCCCCTCGAGCCTGCTCCGCCATTTAATGAGATCATGGCTGATCATCCAAATTCAGTACCCTGTCCCTGCTTTCTCCCCATATCCCTTGATCCCTTTAGCCTTAAGAAATATATCTAACTCCTTCTTGGAATATATTTAATGAATTAGCCTCAACTGACTTTTGTGGTAAAGAATTCCACAGGTTCACCACTCTCTGGATGAAGAAATTCCTCCTCATCTCAGTCCTAAATGGCTTACCCATTATCTTTGGTCTGTGACCCCTGGCTCTGGACTCCCCCACCATCGGGAACATCCTTCCTGCATCTAGTCCTGTTAGAATTTTATAAGTTTCAATGAGATCCCCTCCCATTCTTCTAAACTCCAGCGAATATAAGCCCAATCGACCCAATCTCTCATACGTCATTCCTGCCAACCCAGGTATCAGTCTGGTGAACCTTCGCTGCACTCCCTCCATGGCAAGAACATCCTTCCTCAGATAAGGTGACCAAAACTGCACACAATACTCAAGGTGTGGTCTCACCAAGGCCCTGCACAACTGCAGCAAGACATCCTTGCTCCTGTAATCCCATTCCATTGCCTTCTTAACTGCCTGCTGCACCTGCATGCTTACCTTCAGCGACTGGTGCACAAGGACGCCCAGGTCTCGTTGCACTTCCGCTTCTCCCAATCTATTGCAGTTCAGATAACAATCTGCCTTCCTGTTTTTGCCACCAAAGCGGATAATCTCGCAATTATCCACATTATACTGCATCTGCCATGCTTCTGCCCAATCACCCAACCTGTCCAAATCATACTAGAATTTCTCGGCATCCTCCTCACAGCACACACGCCCACCCAGCTTTGTGCCATCTGCAAACTTGGAGATATTACATCTAGTTCCTCCGTCTAGATCATTAATATATATTGTGAATAGCTGGTGTCCTAGCACCGATCCCTGCGGTACCCCACTAGTCACTGCCTGCCACTCGGAAAAAGACCCATTTATTCCAACTCTTTGCTTCCTGTCTGCCAACCAGTTCTCTATCCAAGTCAATACCTTACCCCCAATCCCATACACTTTAACTTTGCATGCTAATTTCTTATGCGGGACCTTATCGAAAGCCTTCTGAAAGTCCAAATACACCACATCCACTGGTTCTCCCTTATCTATTCTACCAGTTACATCCTCAAAAAATTCCAGTAGATTAGTCAAGCACGATATACCTTTTGTAAATCCATGCTAACTTTGTCCAATCCTGTCACTGTTTTCCAAGTGCTCTGCTATTAACATCTTTTATAATGAACTCTAGCATTTTCCCCACTACCGATGTCAGGCTTACCGGTCTATAATTCCCCGTTTTCTCTCTACCACCTTTTTTAAATAGTGGGGTTACATTAGCTACCCTCCAATCCATGGGAACTATTGCAGAGTCTATAGAATTTTGGAAGATGACCAGCAATGATTCTACTATTTCTCGGGTCACTTCCTTAAGTACCCTAGGATGTAGATTACCAGGCCCTGGGGATTTATCGGCCTTCAATCCCGTCAATTTCCCAAACACCATTTCCCTACAAATACTGATTTCTATCAGTTCCTCCCTCTCATTAGACCCTATGTTCCCCGACATCTCTGGGAGTTTATTTGTGTCCTCCTTTGGGAAGACAGAACCAAAGTATGTATTTAATTGGTCTGCTATTTCTTTGTTCCCCATTATAAATTCCCCTGATTCTGACTGCAAGGGGCTATGCTTGACTTCACCAATCTTTTTCTCTTCACATATCTATAGAAGCTTTTACAGTCAGTTTTTATGTTCTCTGAAAGCTTACTCTCATACTCTATTTTCCCGCTCTTAATTAATCCTTTTGTCCTCTTTGCTGAATCCTAAACTGCTCCCAATCCTCAGATTTGCTGCTTTTTCTGACCAAAACCAACGCATCAACTATCTCACTCGCCACTTCTTTTAAGACCCTAGGATGAAGTCCATCAGGACCCAGGGACTTGTCAGCCCGCAGCTCCAACAATTTACTCAGTACCACTTCCCTGGTGATTATAATTTTCTTGAGTTCCTCCCTCCCTTCCATTTCCTGATTTACAGCTATTTCTGGGATGTTACTTGAATCCTCTATAGTGAAGACCGATGCAAAATACTTCTTCAATTCAACTGCCATCTCATTATTTTCCATTATTAATTCCCCAGACTCACTTTCTATAGGACCAACGCTCACTTTGTTACCTCTTTTCTTTTTAAATATCTACAGAAACTCTTACTATCTGTTTTTATATTTCTAGCTAGCTTTCTCTCATACTCTAATTTTTCTCTCCTTATTAATCTTTTAGTCATTCTTTGCTGTTTTTTATATTCTGTCCAATCTTCTGACCTGCCACCCATCTTTGCGCAATTATATGCTTTTTCTTTAAGTTTGATACTATCTTTAACTTTTTTAGTTAACCACGGATGGTGGGTCCTCCCCTTGGAATTTTTCTTTCTTATTAGAATGTATATATTCTGTGTATTTTGAAATATCCCCTTAAATGTCTGCCACTGCAGCTCTATTGACCTATCCCTTAACCTAATTTGCCAGTTCACTTTAACTAGCTCTGCTGTCATGCCCTCATAATTGCCCTTATTTAAGTTTAAAATACTAGTCTTAGACCCGCTCTTCTCTCCCTCAAACTGAATGTAAAATTCAGTCATATTATGATTGCTGCTACCTAGGGGCGCCTTCACTATGAGGTCTTTAATTAATCCTATCTCGTTGCACAATACCAGGTCTAGTGTAGCCTGCTCTCTGGTTGGCTCCAGTACGTGCTGTTGTAAGAAACTATCCCGAAAACATTCCATGAACTCCTCATCTATGCTACCTTTGCCCATCTGATTTTTCCAGTCTATATGCAGATTAAAATCCCCCATGATTAGTGCCGTACCCTTCTGACAAGCTCCCATTATTTCTTCCTTTATACTCCATCCTACCGTGTGGTTACTGTTAGGGGGCCTGTACACCACTCCCACAAGTGGTCTTTATTATTTCTCATCTCTACCCAAACCGCTTCTACATCCTGGTTTCCTGAACTTAGGTCATCCCTCTCTATTGTGCTAATACCATCATTAATTAACAGAGACACCCCTCCACCTTTTCCCACCTTCCTGTCCTTCCTAAATGTCATATACCCTTCAATATTCAGGTCATCCTGCAGCCATGTTTCTCTAATGGCGATCAGATCATATTTATTTATTTCTATTTGCGCTATCAGTTCATTTGTTTTGTTTCGAATGCTCCGTGCATTCAGATGCAGAGCCTTTAGTTTTGTCCTTTTATTATTTTTGTAACCTCTAGCCTTATCTGTTGATTTACTCTTAGATTTGTACTCTCTATCCCTTCCTGTCACGGTCTGTTTATCATTTCCCATATTAATACCTTTCTCTATTGCCTTGTTTCTAATCTTTGAATTACCACATCTTCCCAAATTTGATCCCATGCCCCCGATATTTAGTTTAAAGCCCTCTCTACTGCCCTAGTTATACGACTCGCCAGAACACTGGTCCCAGCACGGTTCAGGTGAAGACCGTCCCAACGATACAGATCCCACTTTCCCCAGTACTGGTGCCAGTGCCCCAGGAATTGAAACCCATTTCTCCCACACCAGTCTTTGAGCCACGCATTCATCTCTCTAATTTTATTTGCCCTATGCCAATTTGCCCGTGGCTCAGGTAATAATGCAGACCCTAGCTGCTCATACTCTCTCAGCAGAACCTCTTTCCTAGTTCTACCTATGTCGTTGGTACCTACAGTAATAAATCTTATTAGGTGTAGCTCCTCCCCCTCCCACTGCAAGTTCTTCTCCAGCCCAGAGCAGATGTCCCGAACCCTGGCACCGGGCAGACAACACAACCGCCTGGACTCTCGCTCTTGGCCACAGAGAGCTGTATCTATCCCCCTGACTCTGCTGTCCCCAATTTCCACTACATTCCTATTAACTCCCCCTGCTTGAATGGCTTCCTGTACCTCGGTGCCATGGTCAGTTTGCTCATCCACCCTGCAGCCAGGCCGCAAGAACCTCAAACCTGTTGGACAATTGCAAAGGCTGAGGCTCCTCCACCTCCTGGGTCCCCATACCTGCCTCACTCACAGTCACATCCTCCTGTCCCTGACCACTGACCAAATCAGAAGACCCTATCATAAGGGGTGTGACTGCCTCCTGGGATAAAGTGTCCAGGTAACATTCCCCCTCCCTGATGCATTGCAGAGTCCACAGCTCGGCCTCCAGCTCATCAACTCTGAGCCGAAGCTCCTCGAGCCGCAGACACTTACCGCAGACGTGTTCGTCCTGGATCACACTGGCGTCCAGGAGCTCCCACATACTGCAGTCGCAACACATCACCTGCCCTGCCATCTTTATTGAGTCTTAATTAATTTATTTTTAATAATTAATAATTAACAAACCCTTCTACACCTAATAAGATTTATTACTGCTAGTACTCTAGTGCTAATGAAACTTTACAATTACTAATACATTTCCTGGGCTTTAAAAGATAAGGGAAGTGAACAAAATACTCGTCAGCCAATCACTTCCCCTTTCCCTGTGATGTCACCTTGTATTTTTCTCCAGATACGGTTGGGGGGTGTCACAGAGCCGAACTCCCGCTGGTTCTCGATCCCCTCTTGTGCAGCTTTTCAACTCCTGCTCTCCTGGAAGCTGACAAAGATAGAAAAAGAAATGAACACCTCCCTCCCCTCACTCCCTCACTCACCAAACTCGCAGCTGTACACTCTGTTCCAAGCTGCACTCCGTGATAAACTGCATTCAGTTCCCAGCCTTGGTCACCTTGCAACCATGTCTCTGTAATGGCGATCAGATCATACCCATTTGTATCTATTTGTGCCGTCAACTCATCTATCTTGTTACGAATGCTGCGTGCATTCAGATATAGAGCTTTTAACTTTGTCTTTTTAACCATTCCTCCTTGTTTTGGCCCCATTTTCTGTTGCACTCTTATTTTTAAACATTCTGTCCCTCCCTGTTACACTCTGGTTATTATTTTCCCCATCTCTATTCTGCACTATTGCTTTCTCATTTCTTGTTGACTTTTTAAATTCCCGCTCAAATGGATCCTCCCCCCCACTATTTAGTTTAATACACAGTACAGTTACACAGTGAGTGACCCTTACCCTGAACAAACAGTGACTCTGTACAGTTACACAGTGAGTGACCCTTACCCTGAATAAACAGTGGCTCTGTACAGTTACACAGTGAGTGACCCTTACCCTGAATAAACAGTGACTCTGTACAGTTACACAGTGAGTGACCCTTACCCTGAATAAACAGTGACTCTGTACAGTTACACAGTGAGTGACCCTTACCCTGAACAAACAGTGACTCTGTACAGTTACACAGTGAGTGACCCTTACCCTGAATAAACAGTGACTCTGTACAGTTATACAGTGAGTGACCCTTACTCTGAATAAACAGTGACTCTGTACAGTTACACAGTGAGTGACCCTGACCCTGAATAAACAGTGACTCTGTACAGTTACACAGTGAGTGACCCTTACCCTGAATAAACAGAGTCACAGCTTGTAGAAAATATCAGGGCATAAGGGAGAATTCCTACCCAAAATTCACAAAAATATGCCCGGAATTCAGAAATTTGAATGACGACCAAAAACTCCCATACCTACTAGGGGAAGAGAGAAATTGTGTAACCTTAGCGGCACACTATGTTACAGCTTGCCATAAACAGAGGGACAACCACTAAATATAAGAAAAAGGAAATATACAAATTATATGAATGTATATTTATACACTCAGGGATATATCTGTTTATACACTGTATGGATAGATCTGTATTTTTGTGTACAACCATGAATGTTTTTCGATGCTTTGGCAACATAAGATGTACCTTGTCATGCCAATAAAGCGATTTGAATTGAATTGAATTGAATTGAGTGACCCTTACCCTGAATAAACAGTGACTCTGTACAGTTACACAGTGAGTGACCCTTACCTGAATAAACAGTGACTCTGTACAGTTACACAGTGAGTGACCCTTACCTGAATAAACAGCGACTCTGTACAGTTACACAGTGAGTGACCCTTACCCTGAATAAACAGTGACTCTGTACAGTTACACAGTGAGTGACCCTTACCCTGAATAAACAGTGACTCTGTACAGTTACACAGTGAGTGAACCTTACCCTGAATAAACAGTGACTCTGTACAGTTACACAGTGAGTGACCCTTACCCTGAATAAACAGTGACTCTGTACAGTTACACAGTGAGTGACCCTTACCTGAATAAACAGTGACTCTGTACAGTTACAGTGAGTGACCCTTACCCTGAATAAACAGAGACTCTGTACAGTCTGGGAAAGGTGGGACTTGTACAAGTCGGACGGTTTACACCTGAACCAGAGGGGAACCAATATCCTTGCGGGGAGGTTTGCTAGCACTGCTGGGGGGGGTTTAAACTAACTTGGCAGGGGGATGGGGTACAGAGTGGAGCTATAGTAGGGGGTGATTTACAGCCAAATACAGAGGGAAAAACAAGTCAGCTGGGAAGGCAAAGCAAATATGTGAAGGCAAAAGAGAATATGGCAGGGCTGGAAGGCATTTATTTTAATGCAAGGAGTCTTGCAAATAAGGTGGATGAACTGAAGTTGTTGTTGAACACATGGGAGTACGATATTGTTGCTATCACGGAGACATGGTTGAGGGAGGGTCAGGACTGGCAGCTCAATATTCCGGGGTATAGAATCTTCAGGCGAGACAGAGGGGGGTGTAAAAGGGGAGGGGGTGTTGCAATATTAATTAAGGAGTCAATTACTGCTGTAAGGAGGGATGATATATTAGCGGGTTCCTCTAATGAGGCCATATGGGTAGAACATAAAAACAAAAAGGGGGCAAGCACTTTGCTGGGAGTGTACTATAGGCCCCCAAACAGTCAGGGGGAGATAGAGGAACAGATATGTAGGCAAATCTCAGAAAAGTGCGAAAATAATAGGGTAATAATAGTGGGGGATTTCAACTTCCCCAATATAAATTGGGATAGTCAGAGTGTGAAAGGCTTAGAGGGTGCAGAATTCTTAAAGTGCATCCAGGAGAGCTTTTTGAGCCAACATGTAGAAAGTCCTACAAGAGAGGGGGCGGTACTGGACCTAATTCTGGGGAATGTAGCCGGGCAAGTGGTGGAAGTGTCAGTAGGAGAGCATTTTGGCGACAGTGACCACAATTCGGTGAGATTTAAGGTGGTCATGGAAAAAGACAAAGACGGCCCGGAAATAAGGGTTCTAAATTGGGGGAAGGCCGATTTTAATATGATAAGGCAGGATCTGGCCAAATTGGACTGGGAGCAGCTACTTATAGGAAAATCCGCATCAAAACAGTGGGAGACTTTCAGAAGGGAAATAGAGAGAGTACAACGCCAACATGTTCCTGTAAAGGTCAAGGGTGGGACCAACAAGCAAAGGGAACCTTGGATGACAAGGGATATACAAAAATGCATTAGAAATAAAAGGGGGGCTTTTGGCAGTTACAAAAGACTAAAGACGGAAGAAGCCCTAGAGGAGTATAAAAAATGCAGGGGCATACTTAAAAAAGAAATTAGGAGGGCGAGGAGGGGCCATGAAATAACACTGGCGAGCAAAATAAAGGAAAATCCTAAGATGTTTTATAAGTATATTAAGGGCAAGAGGATAACCAGGGAAAGGGTAGGGCCCATTAGGGACCAAAGTGGCAATCTGTGTGTAGAGCCAGATGATGTAGGCGGGGTTTTAAATGAATTTTTTGCATCTGTGTTCACTATGGAGAAAGACGATGCAGACATAGAAATCGGGCAAGGGGGCTGTGACATACTTGAACATATTAGCATCGAGAGGGAGGAGGTGCTAGCGGTTTTAGCAGGCCAAAAAGTGGATAAATCCCCAGGCCCAGACGAGATGTATCCCAGGCTGCTGTGGGAGGCAAAGGAGGAGATTGCAGGGGCTCTGACACAAATTTTCAGAACCTCTCTGGCCACAGGGGATGTACCAGAGGACTGGAGAACAGCTAACGTAGTACCATTATTCAAGAAGGGTAGCAGGGATAAACCAGGGAATTACAGGCCAGTGAGCCTAACATCTGTGGTAGGGAAATTATTGGAAAAAATTCTGAGGGACAAAATTAGTCTCCACTTGGAGAGGCAAGGATTAATCGGGGATAGTCAGCATGGCTTTGTCAAGGGTAAATCATGTCTGACAAATCTGATTGAATTTTTCGAGGGGGTGACTAGTGGGGTGGATGAGGGAAATGCTGTGGATGTGGTTTACATGGACTTCAGTAAAGCTTTTGACAAAGTCCCGCATAGGAGACTGGTCAAGAAGGTAAGAGCCCATGGGATCCAGGGTGCCTTGGCGCGTTGGATCCTAAACTGGCTGAGTGGCAGGAGGCAGAGGGTGATGGTCGAAGGTTGCTTTTGTGACTGGAAGCCTGTGTCCAGTGGGGTACCTCAGGGATCGGTGCTGGGTCCCTTGTTGTTTGTGATCTACATAAATGATTTGGATGAGAATGTAAAAGGTATGATCAGTAAGTTCGCAGATGACACGAAAATTGGTGGGGTGGTAAATTGTGAGGAGGAAAGCCTCAGGCTACAGGACGATATAAACGGGTTGGTCAGATGGGCGGAAAAGTGGCAAATGGAATTTAACCCTGAAAAGTGCGAGGTGATGCATTTTGGACGGACAAATAAGGCAAGGGAATACACAATGAGTGGTAGGACCCTAGGAAGTACAGAGGGTCAGAGGGACCTTGGTGTACATGTACATAGATCCCTGAAGGCAGCGGAACAGGTAGATAAGGTGGTTAAAAAGGCATATGGGATACTTGCCTTCATTAGCCGAGGCATAGAATATAAGAGCAGGGAGGTTATGATGGAACTGTACAAAACGCTGGTGAGGCCACAGCTGGAGTACTGTGTGCAGTTCTGGTCGCCTCACTATAGGAAGGATGTGATTGCTTTGGAGAGGGTGCAGAGAAGATTCACCAGGATGTTACCTGGGATGGAGCGCCTCAGCTATGAAGAGAGGCTGGACAGGCTGGGGTTGTTTTCCTTGGAGCAAAGAAGGCTGAGGGGGGACCTGATTGAGGTGTACAAAATGATGAGGGGCATAGATAGGGTAGACAAAGAGGAACTTTTCCCCTTAGTAGGGGGGTCAATAACAAGGGGGCATAGATTCAGGGTAAGGGGCAGGAGATTTAGAGGGGATTTGAGGAGGAACTTTTTCACCCAGAGGGTGGTTGGAATGTGGAACTCAATTCCTGAAAGGGTGGTAGAGGCAGGAACCCTCACAACATTCAAGAAGCATTTGGATGAGCACTTGAAATGCCATTGCATACAAGGCTATGGACCAAATGCTGGAAAATGGGATTAGACTGGACAGGGATGGATGGGCGGCGCAGACACGATGGGCCGAAGGGCCTCTTTCTGTGCTGTAAAACTCTATGACTCTATGACTCTATGAGTTACACAGTGAGTGAACCTTACCCTGAATAAACAGTGACTCTCTACAGTTACACAGTGAGTGACCCTTACCCTGAATAAACAGTGACTCTGTACAGTTACAGTGAGTGACCCTTACCCTGAATAAACAGAGACTCTGTACAGTTACACAGTGAGTGACCCTTACCCTGAATAAACAGTGACTCTGTACAGTTACAGTGAGTGACCCTTACCCTGAATAAACAGTGACTCTGTACAGTTACACAGAGAGTGACCCTTACCCTGAATAAACAGTGACTCTGTACAGTTACACAGTGAGTGACCCTTACCCTGAATAAACAGTGACTCTGTACAGTTACACAGTGAGTGACCCTTACCCTGAATAAACAGTGACTCTCTACAGTTACACAGTGAGTGACCCTTACCCTGAATAAACAGTGACTCTGTACAGTTACACAGTGAGTGACCCTTACCCTGAATAAACAGTGATTCTGTACAGTTACAGTGAGTGACCCTTACCTGAATAAACAGTGACTCTGTACAGTTACACAGTGAGTGACCCTTACCCTGAATAAACAGTGACTCTGTACAGTTACACAGTGAGTGACTCTTACCCTGAATAAACAGTGACTCTGTACAGTTACACAGTGAGTGACCCTTGCCCTGAATAAACAGTGACTCTGTACAGTTACAGTGAGTGACCGTTACCCTGAATAAACAGTGACTCTGTACAGTTACACAGTGAGTGACCCTTACCTGAATAAACAGTGACTCTGTACAGTTACACAGTGAGTGACCCTTACCCTGAATAAACAGTGACTCTGTACAGTTACACAGTGAGTGACCCTTACCCTGAATAAACAGCGACTCTGTACAGTTACAGTGAGTGACCCTTACCCTGAATAAACAGTGACTCTGTACAGTTACAGTGAGTGACCCTTACCCTGAATAAACAGTGACTCTGTACAGTTACAGTGAGTGACCCTTACCCTGAATAAACAGTGACTCTGTACAGTTACACAGTGAGTGACCCTTACCTGAATAAACAGTGACTCTGTACAGTTACAGTGAGTGACCCTTACCCTGAATAAACAGTGACTCTGTACAGTTACACAGTGAGTGACCCTTACCCTGAATAAACAGTGACTCTGTACAGTTACACAGTGAGTGACCCTTACCTGAATAAACAGTGACTCTGTACAGTTACACAGTGAGTGACCCTTACCCTGAATAAACAGTGACTCTGTACAGTTACACAGTGAGTGACTCTTACCCTGAATAAACAGTGACTCTGTACAGTTACACAGTGAGTGACCCTTACCCTGAATAAACAGTGACTCTGTACAGTTACACAGTGAGTGACTCTTACCCTGAATAAACAGTGACTCTGTACAGTTACACAGTGAGTGACCGTTACCCTGAATAAACAGTGACTCTGTACAGTTACACAGTGAGTGACCCTTACCTGAATAAACAGTGACTCTGTACAGTTACACAGTGAGTGACCCTTACCCTGAATAAACAGTGACTCTGTACAGTTACACAGTGAGTGACTCTTACCCTGAATAAACAGTGACTCTGTACAGTTACACAGTGAGTGACTCTTACCCTGAATAAACAGTGACTCTGTACAGTTACACAGTGAGTGACTCTTACCCTGAATAAACAGTGACTCTGTACAGTTACACAGTGAGTGACTCTTACCCTGAATAAACAGTGACTCTGTACAGTTACACAGTGAGTGACTCTTACCCTGAATAAACAGTGACTCTGTACAGTTACACAGTGAGTGACCGTTACCCTGAATAAACAGTGACTCTGTACAGTTACAGTGAGTGACCCTTACCCTGAATAAACAGTGACTCTGTACAGTTACACAGTGAGTGACCCTTACACTGAATAAACAATGACTCTGTACAGTTACACAGTGAGTGACCCTTACCCTGAATAAACAGTGACCCTGTACAGTTACAGTGAGTGACCCTTACCCTGAATAAACAGTGACTCTGTACAGTTACAGCGAGTGACCCTTACCCTGAATAAACAGTGACTCTGTACAGTTACACAGTGAGTGACCCTTACCCTGAATAAACAGAGACTCTGTACAGTCTGGGAAAGGTGGGACTTGTACAAGTCGGACGGTTTACACCTGAACCAGAGGGGAACCAATATCCTTGCGGGGAGGTTTGCTAGCACTGCTGGGGGGGGTTTAAACTAACTTGGCAGGGGGATGGGGTACAGAGTGGAGCTATAGTAGGGGGTGATTTACAGCCAAATACAGAGGGAAAAACAAGTCAGCTGGGAAGGCAAAGCAAATATGTGAAGGCAAAAGAGAATATGGCAGGGCTGGAAGGCATTTATTTTAATGCAAGGAGTCTTGCAAATAAGGTGGATGAACTGAAGTTGTTGTTGAACACATGGGAGTACGATATTGTTGCTATCACGGAGACATGGTTGAGGGAGGGTCAGGACTGGCAGCTCAATATTCCGGGGTATAGAATCTTCAGGCGAGACAGAGGGGGGTGTAAAAGGGGAGGGGGTGTTGCAATATTAATTAAGGAGTCAATTACTGCTGTAAGGAGGGATGATATATTAGCGGGTTCCTCTAATGAGGCCATATGGGTAGAACATAAAAACAAAAAGGGGGCAAGCACTTTGCTGGGAGTGTACTATAGGCCCCCAAACAGTCAGGGGGAGATAGAGGAACAGATATGTAGGCAAATCTCAGAAAAGTGCGAAAATAATAGGGTAATAATAGTGGGGGATTTCAACTTCCCCAATATAAATTGGGATAGTCAGAGTGTGAAAGGCTTAGAGGGTGCAGAATTCTTAAAGTGCATCCAGGAGAGCTTTTTGAGCCAACATGTAGAAAGTCCTACAAGAGAGGGGGCGGTACTGGACCTAATTCTGGGGAATGTAGCCGGGCAAGTGGTGGAAGTGTCAGTAGGAGAGCATTTTGGCGACAGTGACCACAATTCGGTGAGATTTAAGGTGGTCATGGAAAAAGACAAAGACGGCCCGGAAATAAGGGTTCTAAATTGGGGGAAGGCCGATTTTAATATGATAAGGCAGGATCTGGCCAAATTGGACTGGGAGCAGCTACTTATAGGAAAATCCGCATCAAAACAGTGGGAGACTTTCAGAAGGGAAATAGAGAGAGTACAACGCCAACATGTTCCTGTAAAGGTCAAGGGTGGGACCAACAAGCAAAGGGAACCTTGGATGACAAGGGATATACAAAAATGCATTAGAAATAAAAGGGGGGCTTTTGGCAGTTACAAAAGACTAAAGACGGAAGAAGCCCTAGAGGAGTATAAAAAATGCAGGGGCATACTTAAAAAAGAAATTAGGAGGGCGAGGAGGGGCCATGAAATAACACTGGCGAGCAAAATAAAGGAAAATCCTAAGATGTTTTATAAGTATATTAAGGGCAAGAGGATAACCAGGGAAAGGGTAGGGCCCATTAGGGACCAAAGTGGCAATCTGTGTGTAGAGCCAGATGATGTAGGCGGGGTTTTAAATGAATTTTTTGCATCTGTGTTCACTATGGAGAAAGACGATGCAGACATAGAAATCGGGCAAGGGGGCTGTGACATACTTGAACATATTAGCATCGAGAGGGAGGAGGTGCTAGCGGTTTTAGCAGGCCAAAAAGTGGATAAATCCCCAGGCCCAGACGAGATGTATCCCAGGCTGCTGTGGGAGGCAAAGGAGGAGATTGCAGGGGCTCTGACACAAATTTTCAGAACCTCTCTGGCCACAGGGGATGTACCAGAGGACTGGAGAACAGCTAACGTAGTACCATTATTCAAGAAGGGTAGCAGGGATAAACCAGGGAATTACAGGCCAGTGAGCCTAACATCTGTGGTAGGGAAATTATTGGAAAAAATTCTGAGGGACAAAATTAGTCTCCACTTGGAGAGGCAAGGATTAATCGGGGATAGTCAGCATGGCTTTGTCAAGGGTAAATCATGTCTGACAAATCTGATTGAATTTTTCGAGGGGGTGACTAGTGGGGTGGATGAGGGAAATGCTGTGGATGTGGTTTACATGGACTTCAGTAAAGCTTTTGACAAAGTCCCGCATAGGAGACTGGTCAAGAAGGTAAGAGCCCATGGGATCCAGGGTGCCTTGGCGCGTTGGATCCTAAACTGGCTGAGTGGCAGGAGGCAGAGGGTGATGGTCGAAGGTTGCTTTTGTGACTGGAAGCCTGTGTCCAGTGGGGTACCTCAGGGATCGGTGCTGGGTCCCTTGTTGTTTGTGATCTACATAAATGATTTGGATGAGAATGTAAAAGGTATGATCAGTAAGTTCGCAGATGACACGAAAATTGGTGGGGTGGTAAATTGTGAGGAGGAAAGCCTCAGGCTACAGGACGATATAAACGGGTTGGTCAGATGGGCGGAAAAGTGGCAAATGGAATTTAACCCTGAAAAGTGCGAGGTGATGCATTTTGGACGGACAAATAAGGCAAGGGAATACACAATGAGTGGTAGGACCCTAGGAAGTACAGAGGGTCAGAGGGACCTTGGTGTACATGTACATAGATCCCTGAAGGCAGCGGAACAGGTAGATAAGGTGGTTAAAAAGGCATATGGGATACTTGCCTTCATTAGCCGAGGCATAGAATATAAGAGCAGGGAGGTTATGATGGAACTGTACAAAACGCTGGTGAGGCCACAGCTGGAGTACTGTGTGCAGTTCTGGTCGCCTCACTATAGGAAGGATGTGATTGCTTTGGAGAGGGTGCAGAGAAGATTCACCAGGATGTTACCTGGGATGGAGCGCCTCAGCTATGAAGAGAGGCTGGACAGGCTGGGGTTGTTTTCCTTGGAGCAAAGAAGGCTGAGGGGGGACCTGATTGAGGTGTACAAAATGATGAGGGGCATAGATAGGGTAGACAAAGAGGAACTTTTCCCCTTAGTAGGGGGGTCAATAACAAGGGGGCATAGATTCAGGGTAAGGGGCAGGAGATTTAGAGGGGATTTGAGGAGGAACTTTTTCACCCAGAGGGTGGTTGGAATGTGGAACTCAATTCCTGAAAGGGTGGTAGAGGCAGGAACCCTCACAACATTCAAGAAGCATTTGGATGAGCACTTGAAATGCCATTGCATACAAGGCTATGGACCAAATGCTGGAAAATGGGATTAGACTGGACAGGGATGGATGGGCGGCGCAGACACGATGGGCCGAAGGGCCTCTTTCTGTGCTGTAAAACTCTATGACTCTATGACTCTATGAGTTACACAGTGAGTGAACCTTACCCTGAATAAACAGTGACTCTCTACAGTTACACAGTGAGTGACCCTTACCCTGAATAAACAGTGACTCTGTACAGTTACAGTGAGTGACCCTTACCCTGAATAAACAGAGACTCTGTACAGTTACACAGTGAGTGACCCTTACCCTGAATAAACAGTGACTCTGTACAGTTACAGTGAGTGACCCTTACCCTGAATAAACAGTGACTCTGTACAGTTACACAGAGAGTGACCCTTACCCTGAATAAACAGTGACTCTGTACAGTTACACAGTGAGTGACCCTTACCCTGAATAAACAGTGACTCTGTACAGTTACACAGTGAGTGACCCTTACCCTGAATAAACAGTGACTCTCTACAGTTACACAGTGAGTGACCCTTACCCTGAATAAACAGTGACTCTGTACAGTTACACAGTGAGTGACCCTTACCCTGAATAAACAGTGATTCTGTACAGTTACAGTGAGTGACCCTTACCTGAATAAACAGTGACTCTGTACAGTTACACAGTGAGTGACCCTTACCCTGAATAAACAGTGACTCTGTACAGTTACACAGTGAGTGACTCTTACCCTGAATAAACAGTGACTCTGTACAGTTACACAGTGAGTGACCCTTACCCTGAATAAACAGTGACTCTGTACAGTTACAGTGAGTGACCGTTACCCTGAATAAACAGTGACTCTGTACAGTTACACAGTGAGTGACCCTTACCTGAATAAACAGTGACTCTGTACAGTTACACAGTGAGTGACCCTTACCCTGAATAAACAGTGACTCTGTACAGTTACACAGTGAGTGACCCTTACCCTGAATAAACAGCGACTCTGTACAGTTACAGTGAGTGACCCTTACCCTGAATAAACAGTGACTCTGTACAGTTACAGTGAGTGACCCTTACCCTGAATAAACAGTGACTCTGTACAGTTACAGTGAGTGACCCTTACCCTGAATAAACAGTGACTCTGTACAGTTACACAGTGAGTGACCCTTACCTGAATAAACAGTGACTCTGTACAGTTACAGTGAGTGACCCTTACCCTGAATAAACAGTGACTCTGTACAGTTACACAGTGAGTGACCCTTACCCTGAATAAACAGTGACTCTGTACAGTTACACAGTGAGTGACCCTTACCTGAATAAACAGTGACTCTGTACAGTTACACAGTGAGTGACCCTTACCCTGAATAAACAGTGACTCTGTACAGTTACACAGTGAGTGACTCTTACCCTGAATAAACAGTGACTCTGCAGTTACACAGTGAGTGACTCTTACCCTGAATAAACAGTGACTCTGTACAGTTACACAGTGAGTGACCGTTACCCTGAATAAACAGTGACTCTGTACAGTTACACAGTGAGTGACCCTTACCTGAATAAACAGTGACTCTGTACAGTTACACAGTGAGTGACCCTTACCCTGAATAAACAGTGACTCTGTACAGTTACACAGTGAGTGACTCTTACCCTGAATAAACAGTGACTCTGTACAGTTACACAGTGAGTGACTCTTACCCTGAATAAACAGTGACTCTGTACAGTTACACAGTGAGTGACTCTTACCCTGAATAAACAGTGACTCTGTACAGTTACACAGTGAGTGACTCTTACCCTGAATAAACAGTGACTCTGTACAGTTACACAGTGAGTGACTCTTACCCTGAATAAACAGTGACTCTGTACAGTTACACAGTGAGTGACCGTTACCCTGAATAAACAGTGACTCTGTACAGTTACAGTGAGTGACCCTTACCCTGAATAAACAGTGACTCTGTACAGTTACACAGTGAGTGACCCTTACACTGAATAAACAATGACTCTGTACAGTTACACAGTGAGTGACCCTTACCCTGAATAAACAGTGACCCTGTACAGTTACAGTGAGTGACCCTTACCCTGAATAAACAGTGACTCTGTACAGTTACAGCGAGTGACCCTTACCCTGAATAAACAGTGACTCTGTACAGTTACACAGTGAGTGACCCTTACCCTGAATAAACAGCGACTCTGTACAGTTACACAGTGAGTGACCCTTACCCTGAATAAACAGTGACTCTGTACAGTTACACAGTGAGTGACCCTTACCCTGAATAAACAGTGACTCTGTACAGTTACAGTGAGTGACCCTTACCCTGAATAAACAGTGACTCTGTACAGTTACACAGTGAGTGACCCTTACCCTGAATAAACAGTGACTCTGTACAGTTACACAGTGAGTGACCCTTACCCTGAATAAACAGTGACTCTGTACAGTTACACAGTGAGTGACCCTTACCCTGAATAAACAGTGACTCTGTACAGTTACACAGTGAGTGACCCTTACCCTGAATAAACAGTGACCCTGTACAGTTACATAGAAACATAAAAGATAGGAGCAGGAGCCTGCTCCACCATTCAATGCGATCATGGCTGATCATCCAAGTTCAGTACACGGTCCCTGCTTTCTCCCCATACCTCTTGATCCCTTTAGCCTTAAGAAATATATCCAACTCCTTCTTGAATATATTTAGGCCTAGAAATTCACTATAGCTCCGTTTGGGGTGCCAGCCTTGCCAGGGCGCTAAAAGTAGCGCCCCGGAAGCAGTCGCAGCTGCCTGCCGGAAATTCAGTTTGCGCACCCCAGAGGGAAGCGTGGCGCTATTGGAGGCACCCTGCATCCCTCTTGGGGCGCTGCAGCTGAATATCGCTGAGCAACATGAGGCAGCGCCACACACTGCGGCACGGTGCGCTGCGGTACTGCAGGCCTTCCTCCCCTTCTTAAAGGGGAGGGGCCTTGTGCAGCGCGATCGAGGATCGCGAGTGCCGGCAAAAGAGCCCGGCACCGAGGAGAAGTGCCTGGCTCGTGGAACGCAGTCGGCACTCCGCGGTGGGGGGGGGGGTGCTCAGGAGGCCAGGGACGGCAGTGCAGAGAGGTGCTGGCAGGTGGCCAGCAAAAAAAATGGCCGCCCCGCACCTCTCCTTTAATTAGCGCCTCTACCGCCGCAGGCAGGCCCCCCTGAACTGGTCGCAAATAGCGCCCGGCGTTAAAGCAGGGGGCGCATCTAAATATCGCGATCGGGGCGTTAGCGGGGCACTGCGCATACCGATGACATTATCGGTGGCGGCGCAGCGCTAACTGCTAGTGCCGCCATTAGCATCCCACTGAATTTAGTAGGAGGCGTGGCCAGTGGCTCCCGACCCACTTAGCGCCCTCTTAAGGCGCTAGCGGGCGGCGCAGCCCACTGAATTTCTAGGCCTTAATGAATTGGCCTCTACTGCCCTCCGTGGTAGAGATTTCCACAGGTTCACCACTCTCTGGGTGAAGAAATTCCTCCTCATCTCAGTCCTAAATGGCTTACCCCTTATCCTTAGACTGTGACCCCTGGTTCTGGACTCCCCGGCCATTGGGAACATCCTTCCTGCATCTAGTCTGTCTAGTCCTGTTAGAATTTTATAAGTTTTGATGAGATCCCCTCTCGTTCTTCTAAACTCCAGCAAGTACAAGCCCAATCGACCCAATCTCTCCTCATACGTCATTCCTGCCATCCCAGGTATCAGCCTGGTGAATCTTCACTGAACTCCTTCCATGGCAAGAACATCCTTCCTCAGATAAGGCGACCAAAACTGCACACAATACTCAAGATGAGGTCTCACCAAGGCCCTGTACAACTGCAGCAAGACATCCTTGTTCCTGTACTCGAATCCTCTCGCTACGAAGGCCAACATACCATTTGCCTTCTTAACCGCCTGCTGCACCTGCATGCTTACCTTCAGCGACTGGTGCACAAGGACACCCAGGTCTCGTTGCACTTCCCCTTCTCCCAATCTATTGCCATTCAGATAATAATCTGCCTTTCTGTTTTTGCCACCAAAGTGGATAACCTCACATTTATCCACGTTATATTGCATCTGCCATGCTTCTGCCCAATCGCCCAAACTGTCCAAATCATCCTGTAGTTTCTCGGCATCCTCCCCACAGCACACACGCCCACCCAGCTTTGTGTTGTCTGCAAATTTGGAGATATTACATCTAGTTCCCTTGTCTAGATCATTAATATATATTGTGATTAGCTGGGGTCCTAGGACCGATCCCTGCGGTACCCCACTAGTCACTGCCTGCCATTCGGAAAAAGACCCGTTTATTCCAACTCTTTGCTTTCTATCTGCCAAATGTAAGGAATCACACAACACCAGGTTATAGTCCAACAGCTTTATTTGAAATCACAAGCTTTTGGAGCGCTGCTCCTTCGTCAGGTGAAGTGGAGAGATGCATAAAAACACAGTTTATATAGTCAGAGAATAATGTCAGATGTTTACAGGTAATCATTCTAACTGCCATTTATCACACCTCGGCAGAGAGATAATCACAGCAATCAAAGGTGTGAATGGTGTCCAAACAGGTTAGTCAGGAAAACATTACATCAAAGAACAATGAGGTGGGGTCACAAGGGGTCAAATGTTGCAGATGCTGGGGCCTGTATGAAAAACAAAAAAACAGACAAAAAACATTTTTTTTGCTGGAAATCACAGCAGGTCCGGCCGCATCTGTGTGGAGAGAACAAGCCAACGACGACTCGTGTCTGGATGACCCTACGTCAGGTGGGGTTACATGTAGCGTGACATGAACCCAAGATCCCGGTTCAGGCCGTCCTCATGGGTGCGGAACTTGGCTATCAGTTTCTGCTCGATGATTTTGCATTGTCGTGTGTCTCGAAGGCCGCCTTGGAGAATGCTTACCCGAAGATCGGAGGCTGAATGTCCTTGACTGCTGAAGTGTTCCCCGACTGGGAGGGAACACTGCTGCCTGGCGATTGTTGAGCGGTGTCCGTTCATCCGTTGTCGCAGTGTCTGCATGGTCTCGCCGATGTACCATGCTCCGGGGCATCCTTTCCTGCAACTTTGGAGTGTTAGTGGGTGAGTGTGAGTTGGTGAGTCTGAGTGGATGAGTGTAAGTGGGTGAGTGTGAGTTGGTGAGTGTTAGTGGGTGAGTGTTAGTGGGTGAGTGTGAGTTGGTGAGTGTTAGTGGGTGAGTGTGAGTGTGAATTGGTGAGTGTGAGTTGGTTGGAATAGACGGCCACTTAGTGCTCAACTAAAATGTTGAAAAAAAAAGAAATCAGCAGATTCCTGGTTGAAGATGAAGTAGAATAATTTGATGCTGGGCAAGAGGGTGAAGTAAGAGTCCAACTACCTCCCCTCGACCATCAACTACATCCCCACTGCTGAGACCCCCCACCATCAACATCTTAGGGTTAGCATTGACCAGAAGATTAACTAGATCAGTCATATCTGCACTGTGGCTACAGGGGCAGGGCTGAGGCTGGGGACTCTGACGAGTGGCTCACTTCCTGACCCCTCAAAGACTCTCCACCATCTACAAGGCACAAGTCAGGAGTGTGCTGGAATAGTCTCCACTCACCTGGGTGGGTGCAGCTCCAACAACATTCAAGAAACATCGAGAATAGAGCATCTTGCTTGATTGGTGCCCCTGCCACTGGACTCAATCTCCACTCCCTCCACCACCGGCGTACCGTGGCTGCAGTGTGTACAGGAAACTTTTTTTTCATCCGGCACCGACGGGACCAACGTGGTGCCGGTTCATCAAAGATTCCGGATAACCGAAAGCTATAGTAAAAGATATAGAGCTGAGAGCTCCGTATAAAGCAACAAACCCTGTTGCTTAGCAACAGGTTCAGAACAATGGCCACAAGTTCCAAGCGTCTCTGTAGCTTAGCAACAGCTGCAGCCACACCCTTGCACAGCAACAGATCGAGGAAGGCAAGTAATAAAACTTACCTGAACCTACTCCTGAATTTTGCCGGTTAACCGAGATTTCCGGTTATTTAGGTGCTGGTAAATCGAAAGTTTCCTGTACCATCTACAAGACGCATGGCAGCAGCTCAGCAACTCACCAAGGTCACTTCAACAGAACCTCCCAAACCCACGACCTCTTCCACCTAGAAGGACAAGGGCAGCAGGTGCATGGGAACACCACCACCTCCAAGTTCCCCTCCAAGTCACACACCATCCTGACTTGGAAATATATCGGCTGTTCCTTCATCATCGCTGGGTCAAAATCCTACCTAACAGCACTGTGGGAGCACCTTCACCACACGGACTGCAGCGCTTCAAGGAGGCGGCTCACCACCACCTTCTCAAGGGGCAACTAGGGATGGGCAATAAATGCCGGGCTGGCCAGCGACGCCCAGATCCCAGGAATGAATAAAAAAAAGAAGAGAATGGGCTGAGCTGAATCTGAAATTGGGCCTAAACCTGAGATAAGGCAGGTGGGCTGCACAATCTTCCAGTAATCACTTCCTGTGCTCTTCATATTTTGACAAAGAATAGAACATCAGACACAGAATGTTCACTGTGCTTTCAATGGGAGCTCTTGACCTTTGACGCCTTTCAGATGGGTAATGGAGCGCAGATAGAGATGGAGATGGAGAACGGCAGAATAGGGAATAAAATCCAAGAGGCAGGCTGGCAGGTTCTGGAGTTTATCTGTGAAAGCGGTCCTGTCTCTCAATGGGTCTTTAGTCTCTCTGGAGGTCGAAGCCTCTGCCTCACATCCAGGAGGGCTCGACCTTTGCTCAGTGGGTGATGCGAGGGGTTTGTATTGAACTGAGAAGGTTCTGGAAAGATTGAAGCTGAATTCTGCACAAAGAGTGAAGCAACACAAAGCCTCATTTGATTTCAAAGTCCCTCTTGTTCCATCACTGAACAGGGATAAAAGTGCAATTGGGATTTGAGTCATTCAAGTGTGGCGTTTCCTGTCGATGCTTCTTTGACCTTTTAGTTAACTAGGAGTAAGTGTGTTTTGTTAACGTTTTCTTAGTCTGTGATAGCATGTTTGACATTTCATTACTGGAGATGACAAGCTGAGAGTTATCATTCCTCACATACTCCTCCATACCCTCTACACACACACAGACACACGTACATACACACCTACATACACACGCACAGACACTCGCACACACACACACGCTTACGCAGACACACACGCACATACACACAGACACTCGCACATACACACATACACACGCACATACACACAGGTACACACACACACACAAGAATACAGACACACACACATACATGCTGACACACACACAAGCATACAGGCATACACACATGCACATACATGCAGACACACACACACAGGCACACACATACGCACATACACACAGACACATGCACACACACACAGGCACACACACAGACATGTATACCTATACAGACACACACACACATACACAATATATATACATCACAAATATATATCCAAATAAACACGCTCACAATATAGATGCCTCTGTGTTGGGTTGTGTCCCATCCCTCCCACAGTAGAATGCAATAGTTCTGATTACCACAACCAGAACACGTATCATTGAGTGTTTTATGGAAAAAAAAATGTAATATCATCTGCAGAGCAGGCCTGGCCCGTCACCATGGCAACACCTGTTTAGTTTGGGTCCCACAGCCTCTCTGATATTAAACAGAACTCACTCACTACCCAGAAAATCTCTCGCTGTCCGGTGCAGGAAGCCCACGGCAGAGTCTCTGAGGGCTCCCGGGGGCTAGAGCCTTTCAACTCTGATTGAGAATTCAGTGCAGCTTCTTCTGACGTGAGTCTGCATTAAGTCAGAAGCACGATTGTGCCTGATAGTTTCTGGGGCTGGCGTGCGGAGTGCAGTGCGAGGAGCTGGCAAGGGGCTTGGGTTGCCTGTGGGAATAGACCCGTGTTACTGTTGTCGAGAGTTCCTGTAAACTCTGCGGATTTGAATGGGAGAGCGGGCAGCACAGCACCGCTCTCCATGCGTAGCACTCAGCCACTTCTTGCCCCAGTGACTTGGGTTCCTGGCCTCACCTCCTGGAGCCTCAGCTTTGAGGTGAGACGGAGAGAACAGCAGATGCCACTCCAATTAAACCCAGCCGCCAGTCTTCAGTCTGCATGGATTTTGACCGCACGGTCTCATCTCTTACAGCTTCTCTCCGTCATTTACATCTTATGCATCTTTCAATATATCCAGGGAACTCTGCAAATTACTTCGGTTGAAATCCAAGGGAAACATGAAAGTCTCTCAGTAATCCTGCAGGGACTCGAGTGGGATACAATGATTATTCCGAAGGTTTGCAGATCCTTTATAGTATCTCTGTATCAGACAGGGAGACGTGTTGGTGAAGTCATTAAAGATATTTACAATTTTTTCCAAAAGTTACTTCCTTTTTAAAGAATTTGGCCCCCTCTCTGCCCTCCCCGTCATACTCACACCGTGCTGCACGAGGACCAGAGCAGTGGGCGAACTGCTCCCAATTCTCCCCCAGTGCAGCTCCGAGAGAAATGACCTGCACCCATTCTCCCTCTCTCTTACTCTATGTGTCTGTGTGTGCCTGTCTGCTGAAATGTTTGTCTGTCTCTGTCTCCCTTTGTCTGTCTCTCTCCCTCTCTTTCTGTGTCTATCTCTCTCTGACCCTCTATCTCTCACTCTATTTTTTTATTCATTCATGGGATGTGGGCGTCGCTGGCAAGGCCAGCATTTATTGCCCATCCCTAGTTGCCCTCGAGAAGGTGGTGGTGAGCCGCCTTCTTGAACCGCTGCAGTCCGTGTGGTGAAGGTGCTCCCACAGTGCTGTTAGGGAGGGAGTTCCAGGATTTTGACCCAGCGACGATGAAGGATCGGCGATATACTTCCAAGTCAGGATGGTGTGTGACTTGGAGGGGAACTTGGAGGTGGTGGTATTCCCATGCGCCTGCTGCCCTTGTCCTTCTAGGTGGAAGAGGTTGCGGGTTTGGGAGGTGCTGCCGAAGAAGCCTTGGCGAGTTGCTGCAGTGCATCTTGTAGATGGTACACACTGCAGCCACGGTGCGCCGGTGGTGGAGGGAGTGAATGTTTAAGGTGGTGGATGGGGTGCCAATCAAGCAGGCTGCTTTGTCCTGGATGGTGTCGAGCTTCTTGAGTGTTGTTGGGGCTGTACTCATCCAGGCAAATGGAGAGTATTCCATCACATTCCATCTGTATCTCTATTTTTCCCTCAACTTCTGCCTCTTGCTCTAGCTCTCTTTCTCTCTTTCCACCTGTATCTTTCTCCCTCTCAAACTGTCTCTCTGCCTGTCTCTATCTATGGGGGTTAAATTGGATAAACCCTGAAAACGGGTCTGGGGATTGTGGTGCGCGATTGCCCCGCACCCATTCAATGCGATGCGGGCAGCATGTTAAATTGGAGTTGCCTTCTGTTTTAAATGATTGCTGCATGCAGCCAGCATTACCCGCGCTGTTCATTGGCTGCTCGCAGCAGCAGGGGGCCCGATATCGCCAGTGGCTAGCGCTACTTAAAAGCAGCCTGCACCTCTTAAAGGGGAGGTGCATTGTGGCTGCAAGAAGTGATGGGGAGTCTTTTGAAAAGTGAATTAGTGCTGTGATACATTGAGGAATGGCTGAACATGTGAGAGAGCGTGCACCAAGGTTTCTGACAATGTTATGGAGGTCTTGCTGCAAGGCGTGGAGAGAAGGAGAGGCATCTTATCTCCGCAGGGAGGCAGGTGCCCTCCAGAGAGATGTGCAGGAGGCAGTGGGAAGAAATAGCTGTGGAGATCAATGCCAGGTGTGAAGCTCCAAGAACATGGATACAATGCAGGAAGAAGTTTAATGATCTGACACGAGTTGTCAAGGTGAGCGAGTTCAATCTTCAAATAGCATATCCAACAACTGCACCACTAGTCTCATCAATTCACTACACCACCATCACCCACCTACCAACAATCTCTATCAATCAGGACTCAACCCTAACATTCACATGCTTTACCTCACCCTCACATACTGTTGCAAGCCTCACACCCACAACTCACAGCTCGCACGCACTGGCAGCTATTCAACCTTGACAGCCACTGGCAATGTGGCCCTTGCCCTGCTTTGAGGCTGCAGTTGTGGCTGCAGCAGTTGGCAGATTTCAGTTAACACATGCATTGGTACTCGCTGAAGTTGAGGTAAGAGAATTGCTTCCTACATTACCACAGTGACTGCACTTCAAAAGTACTTCATTTGCTGTAAAGCGCTTTGGGACATCCTGAGGTCATGATAGGCGCTGTAGAAATACAAGTCTTTCTTTTCTTTCTAAAGGCCCTCTGCGATATGGCCTCCTGCTGAGTGCCCTTCTCCCCCCTCCTCCTCCCTCTTCTAGCAGCTTGTCCTGCTCTGCGCGGCCTCTCTTCACTCTCCCAGTCATGCTCAATTCCCAGAGGAAGCCCTACCAGGCCACCCATGTCTGGAAGCAACTTGTTTCAGCCCAAGCTTTCAAACCAACAAAAAACCACATCAGCACCAGCCAGACCGCTCCCTGTAGACAACTGAAACTAGCCAAGTATAGGAAAGCTCCAAACACAGCTACAATTGCACCAGGAGCCAGAAGAAATAATCAAGAAACGAACCTGTAAGTAGTTCATGATCCCTTTAAGTAGCGCTGGTGGGGGTCCTTCGTGCCGTTTAATGTCATGTTCAGCTGTGGGAGGTTAAGAGTGGGCGTAGGCTGGAGTGTGGAGTTTGAAAATAGCAGCACTGACGTCAAATCAGCGTTACACACTGACTGACATCATCATTTCGCTGCTCTCCATGTTTCTGCGGTCGTTAGGCTCGCACGCAAACTCCTTTACCAAGATGGCGGCCAGCGCATATCCCGTCGGATGATCCTTATGTGGCCGCGTAGCGCCTACAAAACGGGCACTACACAGCCCAATTTAGCCCCATGCCTCTCTCGTGCACTCTCTTTATTCCTATTTCACTTACCTCTATCCCTCTGTCTATCACTCTATTCATTTATCTCTCTCTATTTCTGCTTCGTACTCTAGCTGTCTCTCTCTCTCTCTCTGTTTCTATCTTTCTTTCCATTTCTCTCTCTATCTGTGTCTTTCTGTCTGTCTTTCTCACCCTCACTGCCTGTCACACTCTCTCACTCCCTCTCCCTCTCTCTCTGTCTCCATCTCTCTGTCTCTCTCTCTCACTCTCTCTCAGTCCCCCTTTCTCCCTCTCTCTCTCTCACTCTCTTGCTCTCTCTCTCTCATGCTCTCTCTCTCTGTCCCTCTCTATCTCATTCTCTCTCTCCCCCTCTCCCTCCCTCTGTCTGTCCGTCTCTCACTCTCTCTCTCACTCTCTCTCCCTCTCTCACCCTCTCTTGCTCTCTCGCTCCCTTGCTCATTCTCTCTCTCTGTCCCCCTCTCTCACTCTCTCTCTCCCTCCCTCTCTCTTGCTGTCAATTCAATTCAATTCAATTCAAATCGCTTTATTGGCATGACAAGGTACATCTTATGTTGCCAAAGCATCGAAAAACATTTATGGTTGAACACATAAACGCAGGTCTACCCATACAGTGTATAAACAGATATATCCCTGAGTGTATAAATATACATTCATATAATTTGTATATACTCTTTTCTTAGATTTAATGGTTGTCCCTCTGTTTATGGCAAGCTGTAACATAGTGTGCCGCTAAGGTTACACAATTTCTCTGTTCCCCTAGTAGGTATGGGAGTTTTTGGTCGTCATTTAGATTTCTGAATTCAGGGCATATTTTTGTGAATTTTGGGTAGAAATTCTCCCTTATGCCCTGATATTTTCTACAAGCTGTGAGGAAGTGCATCTCTGTCTCACCACTCCCTGACTGCAGTGAGAGCATATCCTGTCCTCTCTTGGTAGCCGGGTCTGCCTGTGTCTGCCTTTTTCGATGGCCAGGCTATGTTCACTAAGTCTGTACATTGTCAAGGTTTTTCTCAGTTTGTTATCCTTTACCATGGTCAGGTAATCAGCCATGTTGTATTGTCTGTTTAGGGCCAAGTAGCAATTGAGTTTGTTTTGGGTTTTTGTTGTTTCTGCCCAATATGACAGATATTTTTCCTTTTGCTTAGTGACGATTGTGTTGGGTTGAATTCTCTGTGTTAC
>NC_140997.1:3953678-3974198 GCF_052327205.1 Somniosus microcephalus
ATTGCGAACGGCAATGCTTAATGAACTTAATTAAACATCAAATGAAGATTATCTCCGATCAGTTAATTTATTCCACACATTGCTGCAAGATGCCTTCATGGTTTAAAGTAAATGAAGAGTTTTTGTGACTGGGAGCTGCGACGTTGTGGCTTTATTCTAGCTGGGGAGTAGATCCTGAGAGATAGCGGGTGACGCACACGGCCAGAGTGTGCCCGCACTTGAGATAATGAGGCTCCACTGGTTAAAGGGGCAGTGGACAAATGGCTAAAGCATCTGTTGTAGAGAAACACAAAGGAGGTAAGAACACACAATGTCACATCATGAAGATACGACCTCCAACGTGAAGATACGATCTCCAACGTGAAGATACGACCTCCAACATGAAGATACAATCTCCAACATGAAGATACGACATCCAAAGTGAAGATACGATCTCCAACGTGAAGATACGATCTCCAACATGAAGATACGACGTCCAAAGTGAAGATACGATCTCCAACGTGAAGATACGATCTCCAACATGAAGATACGACCTCCAACATGAAGATACGACGTCCAAAGTGAAGATACAACCTCTAACATGAAGATACGACCTCCAACATGAAGATACGACCTCCAACATGAAGATATGATCTCCAACGTGAAGATATGACCTCCAACGTGAAGATACGACCTCCAATGTGAAGATATGACCTCCAATGTGAAGATACAACCTCCAATGTGAAAATTCGACCTCCAACATGAAGATACGACCTCCAACGTGAAGATACAACCTCCCATGTGAAGCTACGACCTCCAACTTGAAGATACGACCTCCAATTTGAAGATACGACCTCCAACGTGAAGATACAACCTCCCATGTGAAGATACGACCTCCAACGTGAAGATACAACCTCCCATGTGAAGATACGACCTCCAACATGAAGATACGACCTCCAACATGAAGATACGACCTCCAATGTGAAGATACGACCTCCAACTTGAAGATACGACCTCCAACATGAAGATACGACCTCCAACATGAAGATACGACCTCCAACTTGAAGATATGACCTCCAACTTGAAGATATGACCTCCAACTTGAAGATACGACCTCCAACTTGAAGATATGGGGGCCTAAATTCAATACTGTTGGTACCATTTTATGGGTGTAAAACAGATGTAACCTGCAGGACAGAGTCCTGCGCCCAATGTGCACTGGTGTTCGGGTCACTGCTGAATCAGCCGAGGTCCTTTTTTAAGTGGCTGCCTGAAATAAGCACAGGACTCATTTCAATATTGGAATGAGGCTCCTGCATTAATTTCAGACCTGGACTCCTAAACTCATTGGGACTAGTTGGAGCTTGCGATGGGCAAGCTGCAACTCGCATTTCCAGGTCTTGAGCTGACTAACCAGCAATCCTTAAAGGGACCACTGGAGGTCGCTCAGAAAAAGGCCCCAAAACATCCAAAATGTTTTTTTATGGAGTTGGAAAGAGCAGGAGTGTCCTTCAATTTCCCCATCAGCTGCCCGCTGTGTGCCAGGACTCGGCGGTGACCCGGGGTCTTGGAAAGCTTGGTCCATCGCCTTCCTTTGAAGGAGCATCCCCCAGGTAGACAGCGTGTGTCCCAGTGCCACGCGCAGGGTCTGCATCCTATAGTGCGGAAGGACCGACAGACGAGTGGCCCGCCCATAACAGGGTGAGAATTCTATGTACGTCAAGCGCTAACTCATGTCACTGAGAGACAGTGGACTGAATCTTCAGCTTGTCCACCCGGTAAAATCAGGACGGTAGCACCCTGAAAATGGTGGGCAATGTCCCTCCGCCCCTTGGCGCCGTCATGGTGACTGCGGCTATGTTCCCCGGGGCCTACCATTGGGCAGTTGGAGCAGGCCCCCCCCCCCACCCGAGGAGTCAGGCGGTCTGCCCATTTCAAGGCCAATAGGTGTCCTATGACAGGCTCCACAGACCCAGCCCCCCGACCTCCAGAGGTCAGGGATCCCACTCCTGGTGGGCCGTGGGCTCTGAGGGTTGCCCCGTGTCGCACAATCTCCGCCCACTGGCCCAAGGATCGAGGTTACGTTCCACCAACTAGTCGCCCAACGTGTGCTCGGGGAGTGGGTGGAAATCTGCCCCAGTCACTTCAAGCAGCATCTCGGAGTCCAGCCCAAGATCAAATGGGACTGGGGCCAGATTATTCTAACTAAACGAATACCCACCGCAAACAGGAGCTGGGCCCCTGTCCCCACCACAGCAGCAGAAAGACCAAACTCATCCGATTTCAATCGTCGAAACTCGCTCCCAACCTCACATCCAGGCTGTCCGGTTTCAAAACTTTCAAACCGCCCCTGCCCCCCATCCCCCGCTCTCAGGAGAGGTCCTCACCCTGCACCCCCACTTAGCCCCTGGGTGTGAGGGGCAATGCCAGCATCACTGATGGCTGGAATGTTTGCTGAAGTTACTGACTCTCTGATCCAGCTGGTAATTGGATGCAACCAATCGCTGTTGAGTTGCTAAGCAATGATTATAATGGGGTCCCCTGGGCAGGAGCAGCTGGTAATCTGTACGCTAACCCTCAATGTGCTGAAACCACCTTGGATTATAGAACACAGCACTCGGGAAAGAATTAAATAGCAACACGGAGAGTGGATCAGTCAGGCACCGTGGAGATCAGAGAGATGCTTATCTACATCGTGTGGCGAATAATCCCGCAGAGCGGATCAATGGAATAAAATCAGATGGGTTTGATAATAGGGGTGGGGGCAATCTACCAGATTACTGTCCATGCAAAAAGGGTTGGTGTAATGTATGTACCTTTAAGAGAGGAACTATCTTTTACAGCCCCTGTATACTGCAGTACCAGTAGTGACCACACCTGTATATAACACCGTGTAGTAATTTGTACAGTCAGTTCCAGCATACCCTCTGTTCAGTAAGCACCTGTTATTACCGTTCTCCTGCAGTCCGTGTGTTATTTATACGCGGACACTACAGTGGCGACGAGCAGGTTCAAACTCACCTGCAGTACTGCATCACCTCACGGGGATCCATCCCTGAAAAGAAGCTTCTTGGAGGTCGAAGCCAGAGCAACGGCAGTCGACCGTGGGCAACCGCCCAGTGATCCATCGGAGTTCAGAGAATCACAGGGGAAGCTGTGGAGAGCTGGGCTTGGTTCTCCAGTCAAGGTGTTCCAGCAAATCGAGCTGGTAGCAGGTAGTGCGCTGACCCTTCCCGGACTGCGGCGGGCTAGAGCTCGATCGAGCGGCTCTGCAAGGGGGCTGAGCAGCGTCGTCGGGAAGAAAAAGAGAGAGAGAGGGTGGAGCGCACAGGGCGTGGCCGGTGCTCAAGAGCCGGGCAGCGTTAAAGAAAATAAAAAAGGGGGGAAGGAAAAGAGATGCGCAGTGGACAGCGTCGAAGAAGAATAAAACTAAGAAAATTAATTAACAAAAGAGAGACGTGCAGAAAGCCGCGGGGCGCCGCCATTACTAGTTAGAACGCTAGGAGCAGCATTGGCAGCAGGGGGAAGAAGGAAAAGCGCGGGAGGCGCTATTTTAATCCATTGGGGAAGAAGGAAAAGCGCGGGAGGTGCCATTTTAAACCACCCAAGATGCCGAAGAGTGGCAGCATCACTGCTTTTGACAATGAAATGGAAGACTGGACCACGTATGTGGAAAGAATTGAAGTGTACTGCAAGGCAAATGAGGTGGCCGATGAAAAGAAGGCGTCGGTATTATTGAATTTGATGGGCGCGAGAACGTACGGCCTATTGCGGAATTTAATTACCCCAGCTAAACCAATGGAGAAAAGCTTTGAAGAGATTGTCAATATCTTACAGGAACATCTAAACCCTACACCGCTGCTGATAGCAGAAAGATTCAAGTTCCATAAAAGAAACCAGCACAAAGACGAGAGTAATGCTGACTATCTTACGGAACTATGCAAGTTATCAAAACACTGCCAGTTCGGAGCAGGACTGGCAGATACCTTAAGGGATAAGTTTGTCTGCGGGCTCCAGAGTGAAGGAACCCAGAAACGACTACTTTCGGAAAAGGACCTTACGCTAGAAAAGGCTTTCAGCATTGCAGTATCCTATGAAGCAGCAGCACGGGGAGCTGCGGAAATACAGTTCGGGTGTGCTGTCCAAGGTGGACTGGAGCGAGTGGGCCACACCCATCGTTCCTGTAATGAAGAAATCATTGAGCAGCACGCCTGGGGAGCCGAAGAAGGTTCGCATCTGTGGGGACTTTAAGGTAACTGTGAACCCAGTCCTTCACACAGTACAATATCCACTTCCGCGGATAGAAGATATTTTTGCCTCACTATCTGGAGAGAAACGCTTTACGAAGATTGATCTGGCCCAAGCGTATCTACAAATGGAGGTAGAAGAATCATCTAGAAAATACCTCACGATAAACACTCACAAATGTCTTTACCAGTACAACCGACTGGTATTCGGGGTAGCATCAGCTCCGGCTATTTGGCAGAGGGCGATGGAACAAGTCCTGCAAGGGATCCCGGGGACCCAATGTTATTTGGACGACATCCTGGTTACGGGCGAAAATGACAGTGAACACCTTGCCAACCTGGAGCAGGTGCTCACTAGATTACAAGAATATGGGCTATGAGCCAACCGCCCCAAATGCGAGTTTTTCAGGAAACAAATCTCGTATTGTGGCCACGTGATTGATGAAGAGGGGTTACATAAGTCCCCAGACAAGATTGAGGCAGTAGTCAAGGCTCCAGCACCGGAAAATGTGTCGCAACTGAGGTCGTTCCTCGGGTTGGCGAACTACTACCATAAGTTCTTGCCAAATTTGTCTACAATTCTGCACCCACTGAATGCCCTGCTGCAAACTGGAGTAGCATGGAAATGGAGTGATGAGTGTAAGCATGCCTTTCAGAAATGTAAATGCCTAATCACTTCAAAAGAAGTATTGGCCCACTACAATCCAACACTACCGATTCGGTTGGCATGTGATGCGTCTCCCTACGGCATTGGAGTGGTGCTGTCACACAAATTCCCTGACGGTTCAGAGGCCAATAGCCTTTGCGTCGTGCTCGTTAACCTCAGCCGAGCGTAATTACGCTCAGATTGACAGGGAGGCCCTCAGCCTGGTGTGGGTGGTGAAGAAGTTCAATCACTATCTGCACGGGCAGAAATTCACCTTACTGACTGATCACCAGCCTCTTGTCTCCATTTTTAACCCAAAGAAGGGCGTTCCGGTGATGACGGCGCAACGGCTGCAAAGATGGTCCCTTTTTCTAGGGGCACATCAATACGACATAGAGTATAAGGGCACGAAACAGCATGGAAACGCTGATGGGCTGTTGCACCTACTGTTGCCTACGGTAGAGGAAGCACCTGCAGTGGACCCTGTTGAGATATTCCATGCGACCATAGTCGAATGTCTACCTGTTACAAACTCAAGTATAGAGAAGGAAACCCGAAATGATCCAACACTCTCTCGGGTCTATGATTTGACGGTGAAGGGATGGCCAGCACATGGCGACTCACTGTTGCCAGCATTCTCGCCAAGGAGAGAACAGCTGTCAGTGTGCCGGGGGACCTTGATGTGTGGATCCCAAGTGGTAATTCCACCCAAATTGAGAGATAGAATGCTCAATGAGCTTCATGAGGGTCATCTGGGAGGGGTAAAAATGAAGAGCCTAGTCAGGGCGTTTGTGTGGTGGCCGGGAATCGATAAAGAAATCAAGGAAATGACCAAGAGATGTACAGGATGCCAGAAAGTCCAAAACGCTCCACCACAGGCCCCGCTACACCCATGGAAGTGGCCCTCATCTCCGTGGCAACGGGTACACATTGATTTTGCTGGTCCATTTATGGACTCAATGTTTTTAATCGCCGTGGATGCACATTCGAAATGGCCAGAGGTCATCAAGATGTCCTCCACCACCACGGAGAAAACTATTGCAGTCCTACGGAACATCTTCGCCAGGAATGGCTTGCCAGAACAGATTTGCTCTGACAATGGACCACAGTTTGTGTCCGAGGATTTCCGGAGGTTTTTGAGGAATAATGGGGTAAAGCATTACACATCCGCCCCATATCATCCAGCCACAAATGGATTGGCTGAGAGGTTTGTTCAAACCTTTAAAAAAGCAATAAAGGCGATGTATAACGACAACATACCACTGCAACACAAGGTGGATAATTTCTTGTTTGCTTACCGGAATGCGACACATGCAGTCACCAACCAAGCTCCAGCCATGATGTTCTTTAACCGAAGGTTAAGATGTTGCCTGGATTTGCTCAAACCAAACATAAGACGAGATGTTGAGAATAAGCAATTCCAGCACATCAATGAGAAGCCAACCAGGAGCTTCAAGATAGGGCAACCAGTCTTGGCCCGCGACTACCGAACAGAAAAATGGCAGCCAGGAACGATATGCACACAGCAGGGACCACTAATGTACACAGTGGACGTTGGAGAGAGCATCGTGAGATGCCATGCTGACCAGATTCTAGAGTCACAGGAACAAGTCAAACCCATGCCACGATCATACGCACCTGGTGATGAACCCGAAGTACAGATTGCGTCTACCTCAGAATCAGTGGTATTGGAAGCTGACGAACCAACCAATGACAATGAGCCAGAATCGACTCCGCCGCAAGAACAGGATACTCGAGAAAGGCGCTATCCAGCCAGGATCAGGAAGCCTCCTCAAAGATTGAATTTATAAATGATTACTTTCAGCTGATGTATATAGTACAGAGAAAATTGTAATTGTAATTAGTTATTATTTAATTGTTAAATGAATGTTATGTACTGTTTATCTAAAAGGGGAGGAATTGTAATGTATGTACCTTTAAGAGAGGAACTATCTTTTACAGCCCCTGTATACTGCAGTACCAGTAGTGACCACACCTGTATATAACACCGTGTAGTAATTTGTACAGCTAGTTCCAGCATCCCCTCTGTTCAGTAAACACCTGTTATTACCGTTCTCCTGCAGTCCGTGTGTTATTGATACGCGGACACTACAGTTGGGGTTAAATCTAGGGTTAGGGTTTGATTTACGGTTAATTTTAGGGAAAGGGTTCAGTTTTGGTTTAAGTTTAGGATTAGGGGTTAGTGTTCAGTTTAGGGTTAGAGTTAGGGGTAGGGGTTGAGGTCGGTTTAGGGTTAGGGTTCAGCTTAGGGTTTGGATTAGGGGTCGGTTTAGGGTTAGGATTCAGTTTAGGGTTAGGGTTGGGGTCGGTTTAGGGTTAGGGTTCAGTTTAGGGTTAGGGTTAGGGGTTGGTTAGTGTTAGGGGTCGGTTAAGGTTAGGGCTAGGGTTAGGGGTCAGTTTAGGGACACAGTTAGGGTTCGGTTTAGGGTTAGGATTCAGTTTAGGGATAGGGTTGGGGTCGGTTTAGGGTTAGAGTTAGGGTTAGGGGTCGGGTTAGAGTTAGGGTTAGGGTTCAGTTTAGGGTTAGGGTTAGGGGTTGGTTAGTGTTAGGGGTCGGTTAAGGTTAGGGCTAGGGTTAGGGGTCAGTTTAGGGTTAGGATTCAGTTTAGGGATAGGGTTGGGGTCGGTTTAGGGTTAGAGTTAGGGTTAGGGGTCGGTTTAGGGTTAGGGTTCAGTTTAGGGTTAGGGTTAGGGGTCGGTTAGTGTTAGGGGTCGGTTAAGGTTAGGGCTAGGGTTAGGGGTCAGTTTAGGGACACAGTTAGGGTTCGGTTTAGGGTTAGGATTCAGTTTAGGGATAGGGTTGGGGTCGGTTTAGGGTTAGAGTTAGGGTTAGGGGTCGGTTTAGGGTTAGAGTTAGGGTTAGGGTTAAGTTTAGGTTTAGGGTTAGGGATCGGTTTAGGGTTAAGTATAGGGTTAGGGTTAGGGGTCAGTTCAGGGTTAGTGTGAGGGTTAGGACTAGAGTTAGGGGTCGGTTTAGGGTTAGAACATAAGAACATAAGAACATAAGAAATAGGAGCAGGAGTAGGCCAATCGGCCCCTCGAGCCTGCTCCGCCAATCGGCCCCTCGAGCCTGCTCCGCCAATCGGCCCCTCGAGCCCGCTCCGCCATTCAATAAGATCATGGCTGATCTGATCCTAACCGCCAATCCACTATCACAGAACCATCTCCTGAATCTAACAGAATTAGACACAGGAAATAGGAGCAGGATCAGGCTACACGGCCCCTGGGCCCGCTCCGCTACCCACAGGGCCATGACCGATCCGAACCTAGACTCATGTCCAAATTCCTGCCCGCTCCCCATAACCCTTAATTCCCTTTACTTCTAGGAAACTGTCTATTTCTGTTTTAAATTTATGTAATGATGTAGCTTCTATAGCTTTTTGGGGCAGCATATTCCATGGACCTACCACCCTCTGAGTGAAGTAGTTCCTCCTCATCTCAGTTTTGAAAGAGCAGCCCCTTATTCTAAGACTATGCCCCCTAGTTCTAGTTTCACCCATCATCGGGAACATCCTCTCCGCATCCACCCGACCCAACCCCTTCACAATCTTATATGTTTCAATAAAATCGCCTCTCATTCTCCTGAACTCCAATGAGTAGAGTCCCAATCTACTCAACCTCTCCTCATATGTCCATCCCCTCATCCCCGGGATTAACCGAGTGAACCTTCTTTGTACTGACTCGAGAGCAAGTATGTCCTTTCTCAAGTATGGACACCAAAACTGTACGCAGTATTCCAGGTGCGGTCTCACCAATACCTTGTACAACTGAAGCAATACCTCCCTATTTTTATATTCTATCCCCCTAGCAATGAAAGCCAACATTCCATTGGCCTTCTTAATCACTTGCTGCACCTGCATACTAACCTTTTGAGTTTCGTGCACCAGAACCCCCAGATCCCCTTGTACTTCAGTGCTTTCCAGTTTCTTGCCATTAAGATAATAACTTGCTCTACGACTTTTCCTGCCAAAGTGCATAACCTCACACTTTCCAGTATTGTATTCCATCTGCCAAATCTCTGCCCACTTACTTAGCCTGTCTATGTCCCCTTGCAGGTTTTTTATGTCCTCCTCACTCACTACTTTCCCTCCCATCTTAGTATCATCTGCAAACTTTGATATGTTACACTCAATCCCCTCCCCCAAATTGTTAATATAGATTGTAAAGAGTTGGGGACCCAGCACTGACCCCTGCGGAACACCACTAGTTACTGATTGCCAGTCTGAGAATGAACCATTTATCCCAACTCTCTGCCTTCTGTTAGATAGCCAATCCTCTATCCATGCCAGAATATTACCCCCAATCCCGTGATTTTTTATCTTAAGCAATAATCTTCTGTGTGGCACCTTGTCAAATGCCTTTTGGAAGTCTAAATACACTACGTCCACTGGTTCCCCTTTATCCACCCTATATGTTACTTCCTCAAAGAACTCCAGCAAATTTGTCAAACATGACTTCCCCTTCATAAAATTATGGTTAGGGTTAGGGTTAGGGATAGTGGTCGGTTTAGGGCTAGGGTTAGGGTTAAAGGTTAGTGTTAGGGTTAGGGTTAGGGCTCAATTTAGGGTTAAGTGTTCGGGTTTGGGTTATGGTTAGGGTTCATTTTAGGGTTAAGGGTTAGTGTTAGGGTTAGGGTTAGAGTTCTTTTTAGGCTTAAGTTTAGGGTTAGGGCTAGGGTTAGGGTTTATTTTAGGGTTAAGGGTTAGTGTTGGGGTTAGGGTTCATTTTAGGGTTAAGGGTTATGGTTAGGGCTAGGGTTAGGAACAGGTTTAGGGTTAGGGTTCACTTTAGGATTAATGTCGCTCTCTGCATCTTTTATTCCAGTTTCTCAGAGAGACATTCCTAAATGCTCCTCTGAGATCGCACTGAAATCAGCTGGGATTTGCGACAGAGAATGTTGTAAGAGTTGGGCAGTGAGGCCTACTGTCCCTTCCGACATTGGCACCGGAATCGGCAACAGCCCCGGCCGCTTAGGCCCTGCACAACGATTGCAAATAGTGCAAATCTGGGTCCTGGGCAGATTTCCCCCATTCATTCTTTCATGGTTCTTTAACATCCCTCACTGTCCCTTCTAGTCCTGCTGTAGGAACAGAGAGGTTTTCTGCCCTCACGTGGGGGTTATCTTTGATGGCAAAATCCCACCGGGAATCCGCTGTTCATTTGGCTTGACCCAGGACCCAAGAAAATTGGCCAGAGTTGGTGCGAAACTGGAAGCCCAAAACTGTGTGAGTCACTCCATTAATCTGTGTGACACTCCATTACTCTGTGTGTGACACTCCATTACTCTGTGTGTGACACTCCATTACTCTGTGTGTGACACTCCATTACTCTGTGTGACACTCCATTACTCTGTGTGTGACACTCCATTACTCTGTGTGATACTCCATTACTTTGTGTGTGACACTCCATTACTCCGTGTGAGTCACTCCATTACTCTGTGTGACACTCCATTACTTTGTGTGTGACACTCCATTACTCCGTGTGTGACACTCCATTACTCTGTGTGACACTCCATTAATCTGTGTGTGACACTCCATTACTCTGTGTGACACTCCATTACTCTGTGTGACACTCCATTAATCTGTGTGTGACACTCCATTACTCTGTGTGTGACACTCCATTACTCTGTGTGTGACACTCCATTACTCTGTGTGTGACACTCCATTACTCTGTGTGACACTCCATTACTCGGTGTGTGACTCTCCATTACTCTGTGTGTGACACTCCATTACTCTGTGTGACATTCCATTACTCTGTGTGTGACACTCCATTACTCTGTGTGACACTCCATTACTCTGTGTGACACTCCATTACTCTGTGTGTGACACTCCATTACTCTGTGTGACACTCCATTACTCTGTGTGTGACACTCCATTACTCTGTGTGACACTCCATTACTCTGTGCGACATTCCATTACTCTGTGAGACACTCCATTACTCTGTGTGTGACACTCCATTACTCTGTGTGACACTCCATTACTCTGTGCGACATTCCATTACTCTGTGAGACACTCCATTACTCTGAGTGTGACAGTCCATTACTCTGTGTGAGTCACTCCATTACTCGGGGTGACACTCCATTACATAAGAACATAAGAAGTAGGAGCAGGAGTAGGCCATACGGCCCCTCGGGCCTGCTCCGCCACTCAATAGGATCATGGCTGATCCGAATCTAGACTCACGTCCACTTCCCTGCCCTCTCCCCGTAACCCCTAATTCCCTTATCTGCTAGGAAACTGTCTATCTCCATTTTAAATTTATTTAATGTTGCAGCTTCCACAGCTCTCTGGGGTAGCAAATTCCATAGATTTACTACCCTCTGAGTGAAGAAGTTTCTCCTCATCTCAGTTTTGAAAGGGCAGCCCCTTATTCTTAGATTATGCCCCCTAGTTCTAGTCTCACCCATCAGTGGAAACATCCTCACTGCATCCACCCGATCAAGCCCCCTCACAATCTTATATGTTTCGATAAGATCGCCTCTCATTCTTCTGAACTCCAATGAGTAGAGTCCCAACCTACTCAACCTTTCCTCATACGTCAACCCCCCTCATCCCCGGAATCAACCGAGTGAACCATCTCTGAACCGCCTCGAGAGCAAGTATATCTTTTCTTAAATATGGAAACCAAAACTGCACGCAGTATTCCAGGTGTGGCCTCACCAATGCCCTGTATAACTGCAGCAAGACTTCCCTGTTTTTATACTCCATCCCCCTTGCAATAAAAGCCAAGATTCCATTGGCCTTCCTGATCACCTGCTGCACCTGCATACGAACTTTTTGTGTTTCATGCACCAGGACCCCCAGATCCCTTTGTACTGTAGCACTTTGCAGTTTCTCTCCATTTAGATAATAACTTGCTCTTTGATTTTTTCTGCCAAAGTGCATAACCTCACACTTTCCAACATTATATTGCATCTGCCAAATCTCTGCCCACTCACTGAGCCTGTCTATGTCCTTTTGCAGGTTTTTTATGTCATCTTCACTCATTGCTTTCCCTCCCATTTTTGTATCATCGGCAAACTTGGATATGTTGCACTCGGTCCCTTCCTCCAAATCGTTAATATAGATTGTAAAGAGTTGGGGTCCCAGCACTGACCCCCGCGGAACACCACTAGTTACTGATTGCCAGCCCGAGAATGAACCATTTATCCCAACTCTTTGTTTTCTGTTAGATAGCCAATCTTCCACCCATGCCAGTATATTACCCCCAATCCCGTGATTTCTTATCCTGATCAGTAATCTTTTGTGTGGAACCTTGTCAAAAGACTTTTGGAAGTCCAAATAAACCACATCCACTGGTTCCCCTTTATCCACCCTGTATGTTACATCCTCAAAGAATTCGAGCAAATTTGTCAAACATGACTTCCCCTTCATAAAACCATGCTGACTCTGTCCTATTAAATTATGTTTATCCAAATGCTCTGTTACTGTTTCCTTAATAATGGACTCAACATTTTGCGAACCACAGATGTTAGGCTAACTGGTCTATAGTTTCCAGCTTTTTGTCTACTTCCCTTCTTAAATAAGGGTGTTACATTAGCAGTTTTACAATCTGCCGGGACCTTTCCTAAGTCCAGGGAGTTCTGGAAAATAATCACCAATGCATCCACAATCCCTATCGCCACTTCTCTCAAGACCCAAAGAAGTAGGCCATCAGGTCCGGGGGATTTATCCGCCTTAAATCCCATTATTTTACTGAGTACCATCTCCTTAGTGATTTTAATCGTCTTTAGCTCCTCCCCCCCCATTGCCCCCTGTTTGTCCAGTGTTAGGATATTTTTAGTGTCCTCTACTGTAAAGACTGATATAAATTTTTGTTCAGCGTCTTTGCCATCTCCATGTTCCCCACCACTAGTTTCCAGGTCCCTTCCTCTAAGGGACCAACGTTCACTTTAGCCACCCTTTTTCTTTTTATATAGCTGTAGAAACTCTTGCTATCTGTTTTTATATTTTTTGCTAGTTTACTTTCATAATCTATCTTCCTTTTCTTAATTAATCTTTTAGTTATTGTTTGCTGGCTTTTAAATGCTTCCCAATCTTCTATCCTCCCACTAGATTTGGCTACTTTATATGCCCTTGTTTTCAGTCGGATACTATCCTTTATTACTTTACTAAGCCACGGATGGCTGCCTTTTCTTTTACTCCCCTTTTTCCTCAGTGGAATATATTTATCTTGAAAGATGTGAAATATCTCCTTGAATGTAGACCACTGCTCTTGTACCGTCTTACACTTTAATCTGTTTTCCCAGTCCACTTTAGTCAATTCTACTCTCATACCTTCATAGTCTCCTTTATTTAAGCTCAGTACGCTGGTTTGAGATCCAACTCTCTCACCCTCAAACTGAATTTGGAATTCAACCATACTATGGTCACTCATTACTCTGTGTGACACTCCATTACTCTGTGTGACACTCCATTACTCTGTGTGTGACACTCCATTACTCTGTGTGACACTCCATTACTCTGTGTGACACTCCATTACTCTGAGTGTGACACTCCATTACTCTGTGTGACACTCCATTACTCTGTGTGACACTCCATTACTCTGTGTGTGACACTCCATTACTCTGTGTGACACTCCATTACTCTGTGTGACACTCCATTACTCTGAGTGTGACACTCCTTTACTCTGTGTGTGACACTCCATTACTCTGTGTGACACTCCATTAATCTGTGTGTGACACTCCATTACTTTGTGTGTGACACTCCATTACTCCGTGTGAGTCACTCCATTACTCTGTGTGACACTCCATTACTTTGTGTGTGACAGTCCATTACTCTGTGTGTGACACTCCATTACTCGGTGTGACACTCCATTACTCTGTGTGACACTCCATTACTCTGTGTGACACTCCATTACTCTGTGTGACACTCCATTACTTTGTGTGACACTCCATTACTCGGTGTGACACTCCATTACTCTGTGTGTGACAGTCCATTACTTTGTGTGACACTCCATTACTCGGTGTGGCACTCCATTACTCTGTGTGTGACACTCCATTACTCTGTGTGTGACACTCCATTACATTGTGTGTGACACTCCATTACTCCATGTGAGTCACTCCATTACTCTGTGTGTGACAGTCCATTACTCTGTGTGACACTCCATTACTCTGTGTGACACTCCATTACTCTGTGTGTGACACTCCATTACTCTGTGTGTGACAGTCCATTACTCTGTGTGACACTCCATTACTCTGTGTGACACTCCATTACTCGGTGTGAGACTCCATTAATCGGTGTGACACTCCATTACTCTGTGTGACACTCCATTACTCGGTGTGACACTCCATTACTCTGTGTGACACTCCATTACTCTGTGTGACACTCCATTACTCGGTGTGACACTCCATTACTCTGTGTGACACTCCATTACTCGGTGTGACTCTCCATTACTCTGTGTGACACTCCATTACTCTGTGTGACACTCCATTACTCGGTGTGTGACACTCCATTACTCTGTGTGACACTCCATTACTCGGTGTGACACTCCATTACTCTGTGTGACACTCCATTACTCTGTGTGTTACACTCCATTACTCTGTGTGACACTCCATTACTCCGTGTGAGTCACTCCATTTTTCTGTGTGTGACACTCCATTACTCTGTGTGTGACACTCCATTACTCTGTGTGTGACACTCCATTACTCTGTGTGTGACACTCCATTACTCTGTGTGACACTCCATTACTCGGTGTGTGACTCTCCATTACTCTGAGTGTGACACTCCTTTACTCTGTGTGAGACTCCATTACTCTGTGTGACACTCCATTACTCTGTGTGTGACACTCCATTACTCGGTGTGTGACACTCCATTACTCGGTGTGTGACACTCCATTACTCGGTGTGACACTCCATTACTCGGTGTGTGACACTCCATTACTCGGTGTGTGACACTCCATTACTCGGTGTGTGACACTCCATTACTCTGTGTGTGACACTCCATTACTCTGTGTGACACTCCATTACTCGGTGTGTTACACTCCATTACTCGGTGTGTGACACTCCATTACTCGTTGTGACACTCCATTACTCTGTGTGTGACTCTCCATTACTCTGTGTGTGAAACTCCATTACTCGGTGTGACACTCCATTACTCGGTGTGTGAAACTCCATTACTTTGTGTGACATTCCATTACTCTGTGTGACTCTCCATTACTCTGTGTGACACTCCATTACTCTGTGTGACACTCCATTACTCTGTGTGACACTCCATTACTCTGTGTGTGACACTCCATTACTCGTGTGTGACACTCCATTACTCGGTGTGACACTCCATTACTCGGTGTGTGACACTCCATTACTCAGTGTGACTCTCCATTACTCGGTGTGTGACACTCCATTACTCGGTGTGACACTCCATTACTCGGTGTGACTCTCCATTACTCGGTGTGTGACACTCCATTACTCTGTGTGACACTCCATTACTCGGTGTGTGACACTCCATTACTCTGTGTGACACTCCATTACTCGGTGTGTGACACTCCATTACTCGGTGTGTGACACTCCATTACTCGGTGTGTGACACTCCATTACTCTGTGTGACTCTCCATTACTCGCTGTGTGACACTCCATTACTCGGTGTGACACTCCATTACTCGCTGTGTGACACTCCATTACTCGGTGTGACACTACATTACTCGCTGTGTGACACTCCATTACTCGGTGTGACACTCCATTACTCGCTGTGTGACACTCCATTACTCGGTGTGACACTCCATTACTCGCTGTGTGACACTCCATTACTCGGTGTGACACTCCATTACTCGCTGTGTGACACTCCATTACTTGGTGTGACACTCCATTACTCGCTGTGTGACACTCCATTACTCGGTGTGACACTCCATTACTCGCTGTGTGACACTCCATTACTCGGTGTGACACTCCATTACTCGGTGTGACTCTCCATTACTCGGTGTGTGACACTCCATTACTCTGTGTGACACTCCATTACTCGGTGTGTGACACTCCATTACTCTGTGTGACACTCCATTACTCGGTGTGTGACACTCCATTACTCGTTGTGACACTCCATTACTCTGTGTGTGACTCTCCATTACTCTGTGTGTGAAACTCCATTACTCGGTGTGACACTCCATTACTCGGTGTGTGAAACTCCATTACTTTGTGTGACATTCCATTACTCTGTGTGACTCTCCATTACTCTGTGTGACACTCCATTACTCTGTGTGACACTCCATTACTCTGTGTGACACTCCATTACTCTGTGTGACACTCCATTACTCTGTGTGTGACACTCCATTACTCGTGTGTGACACTCCATTACTCGGTGTGACACTCCATTACTCGGTGTGTGACACTCCATTACTCAGTGTGACTCTCCATTACTCGGTGTGTGACACTCCATTACTCGGTGTGACACTCCATTACTCGGTGTGACTCTCCATTACTCGGTGTGTGACACTCCATTACTCTGTGTGACACTCCATTACTCGGTGTGTGACACTCCATTACTCTGTGTGACACTCCATTACTCGGTGTGTGACACTCCATTACTCGGTGTGTGACACTCCATTACTCGGTGTGTGACACTCCATTACTCTGTGTGACTCTCCATTACTCGCTGTGTGACACTCCATTACTCGGTGTGACACTCCATTACTCGCTGTGTGACACTCCATTACTCGGTGTGGCACTACATTACTCGCTGTGTGACACTCCATTACTCGGTGTGACACTCCATTACTCGCTGTGTGACACTCCATTACTCGGTGTGACACTCCATTACTCGCTGTGTGACACTCCATTACTCGGTGTGACACTCCATTACTCACTGTGTGACACTCCATTACTCGGTGTGGCACTCCATTACTCGCTGTGTGACACTCCATTACTCGGTGTGACACTCCATTACTCGCTGTGTGACACTCCATTACTCGGTGTGACACTCCATTACTCGGTGTGACTCTCCATTACTCGGTGTGTGACACTCCATTACTCTGTGTGACACTCCATTACTCGGTGTGTGACACTCCATTACTCGGTGTGTGACACTCCATTACTCTGTGTGACACTCCATTACTCGGTGTGTGACACTCCATTACTCTGTGTGACACTCCATTACTCGGTGTGTGACACTCCATTACTCGGTGTGTGACACTCCATTACTCGGTGTGTGACACTCCATTACTCGGTGTGACACTCCATTACTCGCTGTGTGACACTCCAATACTCGGTGTGACACTCCATTACTCGGTGTGTGACACTCCATTACTCGGTGTGTGACACTCCATTACTCGGTGTGACACTCCATTACTTGGTGTGTGACACTCCATTACTCGGTGTGACACTCCATTACTCTGTGTGACACTCTATTACTCTCTGTGTGACACTCCATTACTCTCTGTGTGACACTCCATTACTCGGTGTGTGACACTCCATTACTCGGTGTGACACTCCATTACTCGGTGTGTGACACTCCATTACTCGGTGTGTGACACTCCATTACTTGGTGTGTGACACTCCATTACTCGGTGTGACACTCCATTACTCGGTGTGACACTCCATTACTCGGTGTGTGACACTCCATTACTCGGTGTGTGACACTCCATTACTTGGTGTGTGACACTCCATTACTCGGTGTGACACTCCATTACTCGGTGTGACACTCCATTACTCGGTGTGTGACACTCCATTACTCGGTGTGACACTCCATTACTCGGTGTGTGACACTCCATTACTCGGTGTGTGATGCTCCATTATTCTGTGTGTGACACTCCATTACTCGGTGTGCGACAGTCCATTATTCGATGTGACACATTCTCTGCCTGTTTGATATCCTGTCCTTGCTCCTGTTTCTCACTCGGAGTATTTCAATAAGCTGTGAATAACTGAGATTAATACGTTCCCCTGCGACTCTCTTTAGCTCTCCATCTGTGACCATTTTGGAGTCGAATAAAATTATATTGTACTTTGAATGTGAAAAGTTTAATTGAAGGTGACACCATGAAATCCATCTTTAATTAAAAACCCTTGTCTTCAAATATTAGGTGAGCAAAAATATCGTAAATGTCACATTGTGCAGATTTGGGATAATACAGAAGAGAACTCCATCATTATGTCCAATCCCTGGGGTCACTGTCTCAGTGGCACTTCTTAAAGCAGTGTCACTCACTAACCTTTCTGTCACAGCCACAGTCCCAATCACAGGTGACCAGCTCTCCGGTGTGCCCTCGGGATTCTCACACTCCAGGTTACCCTCTCCTGCCCTCTATGGCCAATCTCTTGCAAAATCTCCTCTCACCCCAGGGCCTGAACACATAATCAATGGGCAGCACCCTCGCTTCTGAGCCAGAACGTCGTGGGTTCAAGTCCCACTCCAGAGATTTGAGCACAAAAATCCAGGCTGACACTGCAGTGCAGTGCTGAGGGAGTGCTGCACTGTCGGAGGTGCCATTTTTCGAATGAGACATTAAACCGAGGCCCCGTCTGCTCTCTCAGGTGGATGTAAAGACCACTTCAACTAGTCCCACTCCCCTGCCTTTTCCCCGGAGCCCAGCAAATTTTTTCCTTCAGGTTCTTATCCAATTCCCTTTTGAAAGCCACGATTGAATCTGCCTTCACCACCCTTTCAGGCAGTGCATTCCAGATCCTAACCACTCGCTGAGGAAAAAAGATTTCCCTCACGTCACCTTTGGTTCTTTTGACAATCACCTTAAACCTGTGTCCTCTGGTTCTCGACCCTTCCGCCAATGGGAACAGTTTCTCTCTATCTACTCTGTCCAGACCCCTCATGATTTTGAACACCTCTATCAAATCTCCTCTCAATCTTCTCTGCTCCAAGGAGAACAACCCCAGCTTCTCCAGTCTCTCCACGTAACTGAAGTCCCTCATCCCTGGAATCATTCTCGTAAATCTTTTCTGCACCCTCTCTAAGGCTTTCACATCCTTCCTAAAGTGCGATGCCCAGAATTGGACACAACACTCCAGTTGTGGTCGAACCAGTGTTTTATACAGGTTCATCATAACTTCCTTGCTTTTATACTCTCTGGGGGCAATTTTCTGGAGCTGGGATGGAGGCGGGTTTTGGTTTGGGTGGGTTCCAAACCCGCCTCCACTGATAGGTTTGAAAAAATTGCGATTTTCCCCTGATTGGCCACTTGATTTCAGAGATGTGGGGTGCCCCTCGGTCAATTAGTGTTTTGGGACTGAAACCCGCCTCTGCTGACAGCACTTTTCCAGTCTGATTGTGGGGCTGTTTGCTGCCTTGGCTCATTCCAATCGATTTCTGCCTGTGCTGCACCACCTGCAACATATTCGGGAGAAACCACTATCTCCAATTCCAAGGCAAGGGCCTCCCCGAGGCTCTCGGATGAGGCGCTGGGTATGCTGGTTGGGGGAGCGAGAGCTAGTGCGGAGGTGCTCTTCCACTCATCTGGGAGGAAGAGGCCTCCCAAAGAAACCAAGGCTGTGTGGGTCCAGCTGGCAAGGGATATAACCTCCAGATCTGTGTGCAGATTGGGAGAATGTTTCTGTGTATTGATGAAATGCCATCCCTGATGGAAAGCATTACATTGATTTGATGACAAAATGTTGGCGTTATGCCATTTGGTCTTTCGCCTTAGGCAGCTCCACATTGTGGGCTCCGCCACACTTGCGTTGTCAGGTTGGTGGCCTGAGTGAAAGGAGGCCAGGGAATCATGTCCATTGTCAATGATGTCCTAGGGATACAGCAAAGCACATGTGCCAACTTGGGCAACCTGTGCAAATCTGGCCAGGATACGTTCATCCCTTGCATCCCCGGGCAGGCATGAGCTCGCGTTCTGCCGCTGCATCTGGTCAATAGACTGGTGCTCTGTCCCCCTCCTGCTCTTCCTCCCACTCCTCCTCCTGCTCCTCCTCCTCCTCCTCCTCCCCCCTCTCCTCCTCCTCCTCCTCCCCCTCCTCCTCCTCCCCCTCCTCCTCCTCCTCCTCTCCCCTCTCCTCCTCCTCCGCCTCCTCCTCCTCCTCCTGCTCCTGCTCCTCCTGCTCCTCCTCCTGCTCCTCCTGCTCCTCCTCCTCCTCCTCCTCCTGCTCCTCCTCCTCCTCCTCCCCTCCTCCTCCTCCTCCTGCTCCTCCTCCTCCTTCTCCTCTTCCTCCTCCTCCTCCTCCCGCACCTCCTCCACCTCCTCCTCCTCCTCCACCTCCTCCTCCTGCTCCTGCTCCTCCTCCTCCTCCTCCTCCCCCTTCTCCTCCTACTCCCCCTCCTCCTCCTCCTCCTCCCGCACCTCCTCCTCCTGCTCCTCCTCCTCCTCCTGCTCCTCCTGCCCCTCCTCCTCCTCCCCCTCCTCCTCCTCCTCCTCCTGCGAATCCTCCTCCTCCTCCTCCTGCTCCTGCTCCTCCTCCTCCTCCTCCTCCTCCCCCTCCACCTCCTCCTCCTCCTACTCCTCCTCCCCTCCTCCTCCGCCTCCTCCTCCCCCTCCTCCTCCCCTCCGCTTCCTCCTCCTCTTCCTCCTCCTCCTGCTCTCCTCCCTCCTCCTCCTCCTCCTCCCCTCCTCCTCCTCCTCCTCTCCCCCCTCCTCCTCCTCCACCTCCTCCTCCTCCTGCTGCTCCTGCTCCTCCTGCTCCTCCTCCTCCTGCTCCTCCTCCTCCTCCTGCTCCTCCTCCTCCTCCTCCTCCACCTCCTCCTC